>NC_141380.1:23108414-23307875 GCF_017979445.1 Akebia trifoliata
AATAATTGGATTGATTGGACCCATGGGCCCATTTGTTTAAAAAAGGCATCAGGCAAACCCTACCCTATTTTGCACACACCACGTGCACGTTTACTGTTTTGCGCACTTACATGTCCCATATAGCCAACGTGACACTAATGAGTGGCCCGGTCTCTTCGGAGATGCGACGTCATTCATGAAAATCACAACTCCAGTCACGTACCTTAGGGTATATCAAACTGGGGCATCAATACCGTCTGATCAGGTGATTCTGAGAGGTATATTGATGCACCCAGGCTGGAGCGACCTGAGCCTTTGACCTATTATGAGCCACACAGTCACATGTCCTGATTGCCATCGTAGTACTAGTACGTGGTCGGTCCCCTCGTGGGATGCCAAACCATTTATGAAAGCTACAACTCTTGACTCATACCCATAGGTATGTAAAAGATAATTCAAGTATATCAGTTGCACTTCTTAATCAAAACTGGTGCCTAAGCGAGATCTTGTCTTGATGTACCCTACTATATGAGGGGGATAGACTACGTCTATTCTAGACGAGAGGTATTTAAGTGGGCCCTTACTCAGCATCGTGCGCCACCTCTCAACTGGAGATCAAACTGGCTCTTTTTTACTTCAGAGAAGTGAGTTGAGATTTTAGATTATCACCTATACGGTATATCAAACCAAGTCATCACGTATCGAAAGGTATATAGGTGTGCTTGGGCAAGGGTGGCCAGATAAAAATACATTGCACGTAGTAAGCTTAGAGTCTAGAAACCTTCCCTGTAGGTCATGACTCGAACTTATCGTGGGTGTTCCCGGGTTATTTATTGAATGGAATCTTTTGATTGATGAATGTATGTGAATGATATGAATGATGAGATCAGAGTGCATGATTGTCTTCAAGAATCAAAAATGTTATTTTTGAAAATTAAAGTGGGTGCACCAACCCGATAAGGAATTCATTTCTTGCAAAAATTCAATAATGACCCAGTCCATCTCGATCCAACAATCATGATGGACCGGGCCATTTAAATCAAAATAGAAATCAAATTTTCAAAGAAGAAAAATGGTTTACAAAAGAAAATTATTTTCCAGAAAAAATGTTTTCCAAAAGAAGTATTTTTCAGAAAAAATGTTATTCTCTAGAAAAAATGTTTTTCAAGAAAAAGTATTTTTTAGAAAATATTTTCCATAAGAACAAGATTTTCCAAAAGAAAATAAAAAATTGTTCTTTTATATGGACCTTGGAAGAGTACTAAAATACCATTTTTGTGTCAAACTAATATGTTAGCCGCTGGCAATAACCCGATCGACCAGTTAGTCAAAACAACCGTCATAGGGATGCACCCTGTAGAGAAGATCAATTTTGGAAGATTCATGTTGAGGAGTGCTCTTTACTTCCATGAGTTTGAGATAGATTGGAACCTCTTACGTGCTATGACTAAGTGATGGAACCCCTATCTTCATATATTCCATATGGGGTATATGCACTTGTGCCCCACTCACGAGAATTATTGTGGCATCATGAGGATATCCACTTCAGGACCTCTAGTCAGGCCCTCATTGAAGATCGGATATTCTGGTGAACTCGCCACAAGACTGAACATTTCCAAGGAAGAAGCCAAGGCCTTAGTTCATAACGGTAAATTGGACTTAGTACCTTTATTGGGCCCGTATTGCTCCCACAGTCATCCTATCAATGTAAAACCCGAAGCCTGGCGAGCCACTAGAGACTATCGATTATGCTTAGGAATCCTAGCCCAATACATACTGACCTCTAATAGTGATGGCCAAACTATCCCTGAGTCCTTTATAGATATAGCCTCTCAACTCTCAAGGAAAGCCAACCCGGTACCTCTCCTCCTAGCTGAAACTTTCTCAGGTTTAGATGTCATAAAAAATGGTGAGTGGAAAAGCTTCAAAGGAAGCCCCTACTTACTCTATATGTGGCTTTGCGATCGTCTCAAAATCGTAGATGTTCACTCAAACCTCGAATATGGGCCAGAACACTTTTCCAAGAGAAACCTGTTAGTACGTCACAACTCAGTCAAAGCTTGGAGCAAATGGTTAGACTCTCGCCTTGCCTGTCATATCGATTTTAGGTGCCCTTGGTGAATGACTGGTCCCCTTGTTCTAGGAACCAAAGGATCTTACTATATCCGTTTGATTGATTTAGAAGAAACATCTTTTTACCATCCTAATCTGATCCCAGAACAGTACGACGTACCTATAGAGTTATCTTTACCTCAGCACAAAGCTTTTTTTCCCTCCGAGCCTTTGACTGAAAAGCTAGTGCACCTCATTGAGAAGGCTTAGAATAAACGCACCTTAGGATATCTAGACGGACCAACAGAATTCAAAGAGTCAGTTGTTAGAGCCAAGAGGGTCAAGCCTGACAGCAATGCTAATGACCATCAAGACAAAGCCAAACGTCCATGTAAAAATAGTTCAAGTCAAATTTGTTGAAAGATGATTTTTATAAGAACATTTATTTGTCAATCATTTTCAATAAAGCTATTTTTTCTTTCAAATAAATATTTATTTTCTTTTTGAATATTCATTGTGTGAATGGATTGGTGCACGAACCTCAGTAAAATGATTCCTTAAAATGTTATCAAAGGGGTAATACTGAAATTGACTAAATCTACCTTTGATGGGATCATATAGGATTATCATTGCGCCCAAACTCAAGCGTCCCCCTCCTAGTTAGAGTCGTAAGTCCAGTCGTTTAGAACGAATCACAGCACCAAATCAACAAGCAGAAATGACTTTAGAAACTGAGCTCACAGAGATCCGTAAGATCTTGGCAGCCTTTGCCAATGATATCAATAGTATAAAAGGCAAAGTGGAAGTGTTAGAATAGACCTCAGAATCAACGGGTAATCCCCTAGATGATCCAAAAGAAAAAAAAAGTAGAAGAGAAACATCCACGTGAAGTCTTTGAACTTGACGAAAACGAAGAGTATGTTGATGAAAATCCGACGTTATCTAACAGAATGTCTCAATTGGAGTCAGCTATGAAGAGTATAAAGGGTATTGATGAAATTACAGCAGGCATTGAAGCTCTGAACCGCATCCCTAGAATCCATTTGTCAGAGAAGTTTGTGATGCCTGAAATGGACAAGTTCAGTGGGACAGGGTGTGCGAAAACACATCTTAAGGTGTATGTTACCAACATACACACTATGGGGCTCAGCGACGAACAAATGACGTTACTATTTCAAATAACTTTATCAGGATCAGCACTACGTTGGCTGATGTCTCAAGATCCAGTTACTGTGGGTACATGGGAGAACATGTCAAAGGCCTTCTAGCATCAGTATAAATACAGTACCGAGATTGAGACTTCAAGAAGGGATTTGGAAGCAACTAAACAGAAAAATGGGAAGACATTCACTGATTTCATTGGTCGCTGGAGGGCCAAGGCTACTCAAATGTGGGAGAGACCTTCGGAGAAGGAACAAGTAGCGATTATCCTAAAGAACCTCTCACAAGGATAAGCTCAGCACCTAGTGGCCCAATATCTCCCTACTTTTGAGTCCTTACTATAAGTCGGAAGCCAACTCGAGGATGCATTTGCCTCTGGGGTTCTTTCTAACCCCTCAGATAACAAGTCTAAGAAATCCTATGTTCCCAAACCTAGTACCAACCACGTTTACATAGCAAACACGTCAACTAACCCAGCTCAACCCCCAGCCCGGACTAATAACCAGGTTTACCCAAGTCAACCTCGAACTCTGCATCAGTTTATCAATCTAGGGATGAGTCTCACTGTATCGCTTTACAAATTGATGAAAAAAGGGCTTCTTACCCCTATCCAACCCCAACCTTTACCTAATCTCTTGCCAGCTAGACACAATTCTAACTTGTTCTGAGAGTTCCATCAAAACCCTGGCCATCACAAGGATTGATGTATCACCTTGCGCCATGCCATTCAAAATCTTATTGACAACAAAAAGGTCACAATCCCTAGCCTACCAAATGTCACCACTAATCCACTACCTACCTATCAACCTCCACCAACCATGAACATGGTTTCTCACACCCCCATTGCTATTCGACCCCGTCTCTCTTATCCATCCAATCCAAGTCAAACAGCCTAGTTACCCTCTTGTCGGGATAGCTTTCACTGATGAGATTTTCACTACGAACCATGAACCATTTGATCTAACCTCGGATGATACATATTGTTTATCCCCACCCGCAATCACTAGTTACCTGTTGGCTCAAATGAACCTGAAAAGCCCTGTACCTTTAACAGATGAAGATCCATACTTGTTGACTGAAAAGGATTAGCCTTTCTCCCTCTCCTGTGATGAAGTTAGACGTATGAATCGAGAGAGAAGAGTTTTTAAGTCACAAGAATTCTGTGTTGATAATCCTGTAGCCCTGACAAGAAAAGAAGGAGAAGATCCCATCAAGGAAAGCATCAAAGAAGATAGCTCTGTGATCAAGCAGTTGAAGAAATCAGGGGTCAATATCTCAATATGGGATTTACTCATGGCTTCCACTGCTCATAGGGAGGCTGTTCTCAAAGCACTAAATACAGCCCAAGTCTTCCTTGATACTTCTCCAGATCAGCTGGCTAGTATAGTAAGATAACTTACATGGAGAATATCTTATCCTTCTCGGACTCAGATCTTCCAAAAGAAGAGGCAAGCCACACTAAGCCGTTACACATTACAGTTGATTGTAACGGGATGAGGGTACCTCTGGTTTTGATCGATAACGGGAGTGCACTGAATGTTTGTCCTTTGAAAACGGCTACTTATCTCGGATTTAAGGTTGAAAACCTCAAACCCACTAATCAAGGCGTTAGGACCTATGATAACACCAAGAGGGATGTACTGGAAATTTTACACCTTCGATTGTCCACAGGCATAGCAGAATTTCCTATGGAATTTCAGGTCATTGATATCCAGTCTTCTTTCAATTTACTGTTAGGGAGACCATGGTTACACCAGATCAAAGCCATCCCTTCTATGCTACACCAAAAGGTCAAGTTTATCAAGGATGGGCTAGTGATTACTCTTCATGGAGACGCTGAAATTGAAGGGATCGTAAATAGTACTGAGACCAAGAATGAGCCACTACTTGAGATTTAGCCAGAACAACAGGGGATAGAACTTAGTGGGTTCAAATTCAAGAAGATCTGCTCAGCTCAATGGGATTACTCAGTGAAAGAATATTTTCCTATTGAGAACACCTCTAACTGTTATATGACCAATATATTCAGAAAAATGAGATTTTTCCCGGGTATGGGTCTAGGTCACAAGCAAAAGGTATCAAAGAAGCACCAGTGATTAAAGAAGTCATTGGCACATTCGGGCTAGGATATAAGCCTACTAAGGAAGATTGGACCCAATACTGGAAGACAAAGAGGGACAAGGCAATTGCAAAAAGGCAAAGGTGCACCACGGATCTCATTAAAATGAAGTCATATCGAAAGACCCTCAATGGCTACTTTGTGAAGGAAGGAGAAGACTTCCGTTACTATGGGTTCCTAGAGTCATTCATTGATCACATCACAGGCGCCCGTCTATCGGGATTTGAAATCTTCTTTGGCATAGAATGGCCTGAAAAGGAAGCAAGCACAGAAGTTAAAGAAAAGAAAACTGAAGACTAGCAACTCAATCTGGACTCCCTCAACATTGATCAGCTATTCATTGAAGATTACAGTGTCCTAGTGTTGTCAGTTGAGAAGGGGATCCTAAATCCTCAGTCTGTAATCAAACCCGTTGTTGGGTATTTCTCTAACTATCATGTAATTAGTCCTGTGTTGCACGTTAAGGCTAGGTCTATCAGTCTCGTTAGTCATGTTCAGTCTGACATGCCAGTTGAGTCCTTTATTTCTATTAAGTCGAATAAGTTAGTTGTTTCTGCTGAGTCTGTTCTTCCTACTGAGTCAAGTGAGTCTGTCAAGTCTGCAATGAGTCCTGTTACCCCATCTCTTTTTAATGAAATGAAAGAAATTTTTGATTATCCTGAGCGCAATAATAATTTGACTAATAATCTGGCTTCGGAGGGAGAATCTTCTGACAAAGAAACTTCGACGTATGAAGTCACAATGGACTTCGAAAATTAAAGAAGAAGTTACAAAGCAGATTAACGCTAGATTTTTGGAAGTAATAGAATACCCTGAGTGGATTGCCAACGTCATCCCGGTGCCGAAAAAGGATGGAAAAGTCAGGATATGTGTGGACTTTAGAGACCTAAACAAAGAAAGCCCAAAAGATAGTTTTCTTTTACCACACATAGATGTCCTAGTAGATAGTACAACAGGACACGCTTTGTTTTCCTTCATGGATGGATTTTTAGGGTACAATCAGATAAAAATAGATCCTCGAGATATGTAAAAAACGTCGTTCATCACACAGTGGGAAACCTTTTGCTAAAAGGTTATGCCTTTTGGTTTGAAGAACGTTAGAGCCACCTATCAAAGAGCAGCCACGACTTTACTACATGACATGATACACAAGGAAGTCGAAGTCTATGTAGATGATATGATAGTCAAATCTAAGGAACGACTGGGGCACGTTACTGCGTTAGAAAAGTTCTTCACAAGGATTCAAAAGTACCAACTTCGCCTCAACCCACAGAAATACGTATTTGGAGTAACTTCTGGAAAACTGTTGGGATTTGTGGTCAGTCAAAGAGGGATCGAAGTAGACCCTGTGAAAATTAAAGCTATCCAAGAGATGCCACCTCCTGAGACTGAAAAGCATATTCGAGGTTTTCTAGACAGAATCCAGTATGTTAGCAGATTCATCGCACAACTCACCATCGTCTGTGAACCCATTTTCAAACTTCTCAAAAAGAATGAACCAACAGTTTGGAATGAGCAATGTCAAAAGGCTTTCGACCAAGTCAAGAAGTATCTCTTGAACCCACCTACACCGGGTAAACCACTTCTTCTTTATCTGTCAGTCATAGAAGAAGCTATGGGATGCATGCTTGCACAGTATGACAAAGATACTCGTAAAGAGAGGGCTATATACTACATCAACAAAAAGATGTTAGAGTATGAACGAAAGTATTCGGCCCTAAAAAAACTTACTTAGCATTAGTATGGGCTACTCAGAGACTCGAGCACTATATGTTGTCTCATTCAATTATCCTGTTATCTCGGATGGATCCTCTCAAGTATCTTTTCGAGAAGCCGACGTTGATAGGGAGAACCATGCGATGGTTATTGTTGTTATCAGAGTTTGACATCACGCATGTTACATAGAAATCTATCAAGGGGAGAGCTGTAATAGAATACTTGGCAGATCACCCTGTAGTAGAAGGAATAAGGCCTGTTGATCAATTCCCAGATGAGAACATCTTGCATGTTAAAGAAGAATTGCAGAATCAAACATGGCAGTTGTAATTTGATGGAGCCGCCAAACAAAATGGGTATGGAATAGGGGCAGTCCTGTTTTCTCCGGAATGATGCCATATTCCTATTGCTATTAAATTAGCCTTTTCAAACACCAATAACACGGCTAAATATGAGGCATGCATCGCGGGGTTCGAAGCTACTTTGAACCTGGGCATTACAGAAATTGAAGTTTTTGGGGATTCAGCCTTGGTCATACATCAGTCATTGAAAGAATGGAAGACTAAGGATGAAAAGTTGAAACCTTATCATGAGTATTTGTTAAACTTAGTCAGTAAGTTTAAAGCTATCCTATTTCAACACTTGTCAAGGGAGGATAACAGATTTGCTGACTCCTTAGCAACTTTATCTTCAATGATCCATTTGCCCCCCGACATGGAATTGAGGCCGATCACAGTCGAAGTCAAAGACAAACCCGCATACTGCCATTAGATCAACATTGTTACTCGACTACCCGATGGAAAGCCATGGTACACAAATATAAAGAGAGTGTTGGAAAAGCAAGAATTCCCGGAAGAAGCATCGAGCAAGGAACGACAAATCCTACTAAGATTAGCATCTCAATTCATCTTGTGCTCAAGAAGTTTATACAAAAGGTCTTATGATGAGATTCATTTGTCGTGCATTGATGAAGATCAAGCTGAACAGATAATGGTTAAACTACATTCAGGAGAATGTGGCCCTCACATGAGTGGGAAGATGTTAGCTAAGAAAATTATTAGACAAGGATACTACTGGCCCACGATGAAAATAGATTGTCATCACATGGTCAAAACCTGTCATAAGTGTCAAATACATGCAAACCTTATACATGTGCCACCATCTCAATTAGTGGGTCTGACTTCACCATGGCCATTCTCAGTCTGGGGAATTGACATTATTGGTAAAATATCGTCTAAGGCATCAAACGGGCATGAATACATTCTAGTTGCTATCGATTATTTTACCAAGTGGGTCGAAGCTGTCTCTTTTGCTGTCCTCACTGCATCTCGAGTTGCAAAGTTTATCCAAACCAACATCATCAGTCGATATGGGGTACCTTCGGAGCTGATCTCTGATAACGGGTCACACTTCAAAGCTGAAGTTATCAAATTGTGTTCAAAGTTCAAAATCTCACACCACAAATCAACTCCTTACCGTCCTCAGACTAATGGAGCAATCGAAGCAGCTAATAAGAATCTCAAGACTATCATCAGGAAAATGTGTCAATCACATCGAGATTGGTCAGAAAAACTGTCATTTGCATTATGGGCATATCGAACTTCAATTCGATCCTCTACTGGAGCTACTCCCTACTCCTTAGTGTATGGCATGGAAGTCGTCTTGCTAGTTGAAATAGAAATTCCGTCTCTCAGGGTCTTATTAGAAAGTCAGTTGTCAGAAGTGGATTGAATTCACCAACGGTATGAATAATTGAATTTGATCGAAGAAAAATGACTAAGAGCTTTGTATCACGTGCAACTTATCAAAGAAGAGTCGCCCGTGCGTTTGACAAAAAGATTAAGACCCGTCACTTACAAGTCGGGGATTTAGTACTCAAAGAGATTCGGACACCTATTTTTGACCCTAGAGGGAAGTTCAAACCAAATTGGGGAGGTCCGTTCATCGTCAAGGAAATACTACCAGGAAAAGCTGTCAGGCTTCAAGATCATGATGGAATCGAATTACCAGAATCAACCAACCTTGACCAAATCAACGGTACTACATTTAAGGAGGCCATCTTTGGCCGAATCAATCCTCATATTACCTAGTTACCTAGTTCAATATATCCTTTCTCAACCTCTTTGCAGTCTTTTCAAAAAGAAAAATTATGCCTTTTTCCTTCTCAGCCCGATCACCTAACCTAGGGGAGGGAAGATTCGAACTACGTTTTGGTCTGATCCCAAAATTCTGGGGTACGTAGGCAACTTGAGAAGTTACTTCAGGCCCGACCACATCAAAATATAAAATTAAAAAAAAATCTATTTCCCCACACAATAAAAAATAAGAAAAAATTCAAAAGAAAAGAAAAATATCTTCAAAATGGGGAAGAAAATTTAAGGCAAAATAAAAGAAATGCCACACAAGGGGCATTCAGGTTTTTGAGCCTCAAAATCCCTTTCTTTTTATACCCTGTCCTAAGCTTACCTATAAAAGTCATCCTAAGTACCGTGCGAAAAGTCAGGAAAAATACAAAACATAATCAGACAATAATTCCATAAAGAAGAAAAGAAAAAAGCCTGCTAGGTTGAAAACCAGAAAAGGACGACTTAGGCGAAAAATTAAGGCAAGCTCGTAAGGTTCAAAATCTGAAAGGACAACTTTGGCTACAATCAGAGCAAAGAAAAAAAAGGGATTTGCTAGATTGAAAACCTGAAAAGGCGATCTAGGAAAAAATTAAAGTAAGCTCGCTAGATTGAAAACCTAAAAAGGTGATCTAGGCAAAAGTTAGAGCAACAAAGAAAAATAGAAGAAAATCTTCGGGGGAGTTAAAAGTTAAGAGCAGTCCGAGAAGTCCGAGTAATCAAGCTCAATACTTAGCTTAAATCAGGCACCGACTCGGAAGCCACAAGTATCTTGTCTACAATCAATCTAAAATTTTTTACTTTCCCAAGTGAACCAAGGGAGATAAGGGTGAATTCTATAATGAGTCTCAAAAGGAAATAATTTTGTTCTCTTGAGTCTGATTCAAAACCTTCAATAAAATTAATCAAAATTAAAAGTTGAGTCTTTATTGCGTTTGTGGTAATCAAATATTTCAAACCTTCATACAAGGGGCATTTTCTTTCTTCTTTAATGTAACTTTTCCCCCTTATACTAGGGGCATTTTTTTATTTTTTGCATGATGTGTTCAATTAGTTTCAAGGCCATGTTCATTGTCAAACTAGGGGCATTTTGTTTTTTAGCAATGTTAATCCTAAAAGATAATGAGAACCCTAAACTTAAGGTTACCCTCTTGATAACAGTTTTTCGAAAAACTCTTGAGGTTCAAAAGAAATAAAAACTCAGGTTTTAAATTCATAAAACTTTTGGATAAATCCTTGAGGTTCAAACAAAAGTATTTTGGATCTCACATAGGAGATAGGGCATTCATTCTGTCCCAGATCTATTCATTTCCAGATTCAACCCCTCCTTTTCAAATTCATTTTCAATCGTTATTTCCCAGATTTATTCCTTTAGTCTTAGTTTTAGTCAGCCAGATACCGCCGAGGGCTTTCTCAAAATTATGCCTAGATGTCGCCGAGGGTTTTCTCGGAATTATGCTCAGATGCCGCCGAGGGCTTTCTCGGAATTATGCTCAGATGCCGTCGAGGGCTTTTTTGAAACTATGCTCAGAAGTCGCCGAAGGCTTTCTCGGAATTATGCTCAGATGCCGCCGAGGACTTTCTCGAAATTATGCTTAGATGTCGCCGAGGGCTTTCTCGAAATTATGCTTAGATGCCGCCGAGGGCTTTCTCGGAACTATACTCAGATGCCACCGAGGGTTTTCTTGGAACTATGCTCAGATGTCGCCGAGGACTTTCTCGAAATTATGATCAATTATCGCCGAAGGTTTTCTTGAAATTATGTTCAAATGCCACCGAGGGTTTCTCGGAACTATGCTCAGATGCCGCCAAGGGTTTTCTCGGAACTATGCTCAGATGTCGCCGAGGGTTTTCTCGGAATTATGCTCAGATTTTGCTCAGTTATTCTCAGTTTATGCCCAATCTATGCTCATTTATGCTCAGTTTATGCTCAATTTATGCTCAGTTATGCTAGTTTATGCTCAGTCTATGCTCAGATTATGCTTAGTTTATGTCTAATTTATATTCACTTTGTACTCAGATTTTATTCAAACTCTTTGAAATTTATCTCAGATTTTAAGTCCACACACTTGCACAGTTGTTACATTGGTCAAGGAGAATTTTTTTAAAATTCAAGGATTTGACACTGTCAGTGAGAGTTCTCACTCGATGACCTGACAACCTTTTAATTCGGGGAGAGCTTTACCCTCAAGGATCCGAACACCTCTACGAATTGCTAAATAAAGCTGCAAAATGAACTGTCACTAGCTTTGGCATTCGGATATCGCACTATCTATCAAAATAGATTTGCTATCTAGTTTGCTTCAACCCTCTGCCAAAGAGGGGTATTTGTAGACACCCCATTTGTGCACTCGCCTGATTAATCAACTCGTCAACCCGATCGCAATGATTCCCAATGATGGATGTTATTTCCATTGCTTTATTTTGTTATCAAAAATGTTTCAAAAATCCGGATTAGGTATCTCGAATTGATAAAATTATAGAAACCACGCTACTCTAGGAAAATACGACTCTAGAAACATAGAAATCATCATTTTGCAGATAAAAAAAACTTTCAAGATGAAAATCACTAAAAAATAATCAAATTACCAAAATACCCCTAACATCAAAATATCATTATAGCCTACATTACGCTTAGAAAAATCCATTCAAATACATAAAACAACAAATCGAAACCAAATAAATCATTTCACCAATTTTAACAGAATTTGACAAAATTACGAAAATGCCCTTCATAAAGTTCATGATCATTTCACACAAAAATTTTCATAAATGATAAAAATCAACATTACCATTGAATTCCTTATGAAATATCGATTCTAAAACATCCTAAAACATCAAAAACCGACTTAAAACGTGAAAATTCCTCTCCGGGGGTAAAACGATAATTTCACAATTTTTTTAATTAAAATTTTTTAATTTAATAAATAAAATATTAAATAATTAAAGTGAAATATTAATGAAATTAATTTAAAATTTTGAACGAAAAAATCGATCAATCAAGCTCTCAGGCAAAATTGTTGAGGGTTCGCAAGATATTTCTTTAAGGACCCCTCCATTTGAGGGTCCAAAGAATTAAAGATATAATAGAGGGAGGTTCTCCAAAAAATTAAAGTCAATCAAGCAAGACTAAAGTCAAGGTATTAAAGTCAATCAACTAAGACTAAATTCAAAATTAAATTCAATTAAGCAAGACTAAAGTCAAAGTCTTAAAATCAATCAATGAAGACTAAAGTCAAAATCTTAAAGTCAATTAAATAATATCAAAAGTCAAAACCCTCATACAGTTCTAATTAAATAAATAACTCTATTGAATAGAGTTCTAATTAAAATATAACTCTACCTAAAACAATTCTAATTAAAATACAACTCTACCTAAAACAATTCTAACTAAAATATAACTCTAACTAAAAGAATTTTAATTAAACACTAATTCTATCTAAATCAATCCTTAAAAAAATCTATAAATAAGGGTCCTCATACCCTATTTTCGTATCAAATCATAAATCCTAAGAGAAGTAGGTCAAGAAGCCTCCCTAGCCTCCCATAAACCCTAATTTCAGAGTCTCAACTCCTTACCTAACACCCATACTTCAATTTTAACTTGAAAAACACGTAGAAGCCCTTCAAAAACACCCCAAAATCCATAACGAATTCGAAGAATCCAGATCCAAGAAAGAGATATCTTACCTCAGAGATCAGAAATCAGATCCGGAGACAAAACGAAGCAAGGAGTACGATACAAGAAGTAGTTTTTATCAGATCTAAGGGACACAAGATCTTTGCGTCTCAAAGGTAAAATTTCTGTTATTTTTCTATCTAGATCAAGAACTCATCGTTAATTACCTTCGCAATAAGATTTTCGATGAATCTTTCTTACCTAAGTACTATCTAATAGTTGAAAGAGATCTTTTACATATATCTCTTCATCATTTGTTCTCACTTACATCTCATCTACTCCAAATGGTTCTTCAGCTCAATCTTCATCATTTTCCTCTTATATCTTGTCTTCATCTTGTAATCTTGAGTATCCTCCTGTTCTTCTTTGGCTTATGCTTTCTCCAAGTACTAGTACAAAAGTTGATTGCTCCACTTGGGCCCAAGTTAAGTTTTCTCTTTCAAACATCAACTCTTCTCGTGCATCAATGAGCTATGGATGATCTCCACCCAAGTCTTCAATAGACATAGGGTCGTAAAATCTTGGATTCTTGTTCATTCGCTTGAATCATTTACGTAATTTTTTATTATATTGCATAAAGGTCAAATCATCGAACTTCTTCTGCTTAAGCTTATTTCTTATTTTTGTATGAATCTGTTCAATACATAATAAATTTAAACTTAAGTCAGTAACTAGTAAGTAATAAGTACAAACTACTAACTATTAACTATCAACAAGTAACAAGTTAAGTAATTAATTTGTTATACCATCTCAAATGTACTCCAATTGCGTTCGAATCCTGATACCAAACATGTTAGGCCAAGTAATCTAATAACTAATCCCTTCAAGGTCGGATCCTTTGTAATTGGATCAACTCCATAAGCAAACCACCAATCAGTTGCATTCAACTATAAGTTATAAGTATTTTGATTTTAAAATACAAAGTACTAACAAAGAAATAAATATATATTTAATTTTTTCTAATTATTTATACTTACTTGGAATCTTCGTATTTTTATCTTTTTACAATCTCCTTTTTGAAATTCCTTCACAGTTCTTACATCAATTTAGCTGCGACGAATTCCTATTTAATTTTTCCTATGTGAGAATCAATTTTTCTAAGACATCAAGGAATCCAATCATATACGTCGAATCTGGCTTATCATGATTGGCAGATTGGAAGTATACGAGTGGATTAACAATGTAGGCAGTTGAATATAAGGTAGATGACATTTGGCTATCCCATCTCTGATTTATAATATCAACTACTTTATTATAATTTCTTTCTCTATATTGATTATTTTCCTTAATTTTATCAATTTGTTTTCATATAGTCATAAATATAACTCATAGGTGACTTTTCATCACCATCTAATAATCTAAACATAGTAATTAAAGGCATAAAATTTCGAAATGCTTTAACAACACTTTTTAAAAAGTTTTGGGACTAGATAATTTGGGCAATCAAATTTATTTCAGATTTTTTAGAACAAGGCTCATTGAGCTGATACTACAAATTTTCTAAGTTCTATCTTCTTCCCATAAAGGCTTTGTAGTGTCAAAAAGGTAGTAGCAAAACGGGTTATTACAAGTCTAAGTAAATTAACATTTTATGAGCATGCATTCTTTGTAAAAATAAAATATGTTTATACATAAAAACAACTACATTTCTAACTTTAGCTATAGTATATATATATATATTTGTACAATGTGCCACATATGACAATTAATATAAGTGAGGCCTCTAAGCCATTAAGAGACGGTCGACTGTCACATAGGCAACAACATTGTTCATTACAACTTGGACAACATGTTCATCACCAATTTCATCAATTATTTTATTTAACAATTGAAATAAATACCTGATCGTGTAAGAATGAACCGAAGTATCCATAGATTTAAAAATTATTGACAGCTAATTAAAAAGTAAATTATTGTTTGATCGATTTTATCTATCCATTCATTGACCATTAGAGTATATCCATAAATTTTCTAAGATTCTCGATATTCAGTAATTAAATCTTAGGTAAATTCTACCTCTTTTCTTGGACATGACTCTAGTATTTTATGGTATGAAAGTAATTTGAAGCCAAGTCCAAATTGATACTTTGATGCTTTTTAGTTTAATAGTATTAAAAGTAATACCAACTTGGAATAACCATTTAACTATGTACTGAATGGTTGTTTTTCTATCTTTATTACTACATTCTATGATTGTTTGAATAGGACATTTACCCTTTGCTCTTTGATCCACCATATCTTTTGGATGTGGTCTACACTACTTATCAAATGGATCATGTGCTCGCGCTCTTTTAGTAGCTCTTCATGGAGGAGGAACCAATGGTCGACTATGTCACGTTAACGTAGGAGTATCATATGCGACGATGTTATCGTCGTCTATGTCAATCTCATTACCTTCAATATAATTTTCTATGTTTATTGCATCAACTTTTTTTTCTAGAACTCTTATATATGTATTCGATGATCTCTTTTCGGATCTGAGTGTAATCTTATCACATCCCCTTACATTTGATCCCGACATATGCACTAGATGTTGTTTTTCTCATGCAATGCCACCTTGACTTATGTAGTCGCATAACTCACACACAACTTGATTTTTTCGTTTGCATTACGATAATACATGTATTTTCAACCGGGACCATTAGACTTTGGCCTTGAGGAAGAGTTAGCCAACGAAGAACACATTATGGTGGTATTAGTTATAATAAATGTGTGATGTAAATATGTAATGTTCTTCTAAATTCTAATGTATAAATGTGTAAGTGTCTTTTTTCTAATTTAAAACTTTTATGCTTTAACATCAAAGTTTAAAGTTCTAGGTAATCCAAATGTGAGTCAAAGTATGTTCTAAATTCTATTTCTAATCTAACTTCCAACTTACAACAAGTTAACAAACTAATAAGTAACAAAGTAACAATAATAAATTAACACAATTATATATATATATATATCAAGAGTGAAAAGTTGAGATTAAGGAGATGAGATTTGATTTTGGAATAAAAATAAAAATGATGTTGAGTTGACTTGAGAGTTGAGAGTTGAGAAGATGATGTTATTGAATTATTGGTTGCTTTAAATGCTTGATGAATGATAATGTACTAAATCTTGATCTTGAGTTTTGACTTTTTGTATTATTGTACTTGTATACTTGTATGTTGTATTTTTATTACTTGAATCTTAAGTCTTGACCTTGATTCTTGAATGCTTGAATCCTTGAATTGAAAGCTTGAAGCTTGAATGTTTGATGATGAATGATGAAATATTGATAAATTACTTTGAATCTTAATCTTGACTTTGGGAATTGAAACTTAAGACTTGAGAGTCTTGTATCCATTCAAGACTCTTCATCTTAAATTTTAGAAAAGGTATTAAAGATATAGATTAGAGACTAGAGAGTATTAGAGTAAAGATTAGAAAAGAGAGAACATAATATGTTGTAATAAAAGTATTAGGGAGGGGGGTAGATAGGCAAAAGGGGGTATTTATAGGAAAAAATAGAGTTTAAAACAACAAAAAAAATCAAAAAAATCAAAATTATGTGTTCAACGGTCATATTTCTGATCATTGGACATTATGCCATCGCACAAAAAATTATGTCATCACATACTGCACAAACAACATATTTTCAGATATGCGAAAATATGTTTGGAAATCACATATGCATTTGACAACACTGTATAAATTGATGGTTTGCTCATGGAATCAAGAGTTTCATACGATTCGTGGATTTAGATAGTGTGGTGATCAAAGCTATATGGGCATTTCGTAGAATTAGAGTGTGTAGTTGCAGAAGAGGATATGTTGAAATCAAAAAGTGCTAGATCTTGGATTCAAAATTTTCAATTGTTTTGTGCATGGATAACTTTTGTAAATTCGTTAATTCAATAATGGATTATTTTGGACAAAATCCCGTGATTTTTTCCCTGAAGGATTTTCCATGTAAAATAATTTGTGTGTCTTGGATGCATGATTGTTAGTGTATTATTTATATATATCACCAAATTCTATTATGTATCAAATCCCACACGAAAACAAAGATGGCGTTGTTTTGGTTTTTTTTTTTTTAAATGTGCTTAAAACACAGAAGACATTCTTAAAATTAAAAATAAATAAATAAATAATTATGACTTTTAAAAATATAAAATAAAAATAAAAAAAATAATGCTGAAGTTACATTAAAATATACATTGTAAGAGACATTTCTGACCTGCATATGATTAGAAACATAGATGCTTTCATTGATATCTCACTCGTATCTGAATGCAAACCATCTATATTCTGACACATCCACGTCAGAAATATATCCCTCATGATATACATTTCAATGTTACTCCAGTACGATAAAAAAAATGCTGATTTAAAAAAAAAAAAAAAAACTATAACTTTTTCTAAAAGTCAGTTTTTAATTATTTTAAATGTAGATATTTTTGTTAGTATAATTAGGATTGGATCCACTTTTAAAAAACAAAACAAAAAAAGACCATAAAAGAGATTAATTAAGAGTTATAAAAGAAAAGAAAAAAGTGAATTTCAAGCTTATTGAATTAGACAAGTAAAAGACACTACATTAAAACTGGTACGAAACATTTCCTATCCGATTACTAACACAAGTAGAATCCAAGTCTATCTCGGAAAAACATCCGATACCGAATATTTAGTGGATGAGAGCCACGTGTGAAATTCAAATAATCGTGAGCATCTACATTAAATGTTTCTCAATAAAAAAATATACTGATAAATAAGTAGCTTTAACCTCATTTACACAATTTACATTTCAGCATTTCAGTATTTTGCTATCAAGAACACTAGTTTTTTTACATTAGGATTTTACGTTAGGGTTTAACAAGATGCATATTCATGTAGGTTTTCGATTTCAACCTACCGATCAAGAACTCATCGTTAATTACCTTCGCAATAAGGTTTTTGACGAATCTTTCTTACCTAAGTACTATCTAATAGTTGAAAGAGATCTTTTACATATATCTCTAAATCATTTGTTTTCACTTACATCTAATCTATTCCCAATGGTTCTTCAGCTCCATCTTCATCATTTTCCTCTTATATTTTGTCTTCATCTTGTAATCTTGAGTATCCTCCCGTTCTTCTTTCGCTTAAGCTTTCTCCAAGTGCTAGTATAAAAATTGATTGCTCCACTTGGGCCCAAGTTAAGTTTTCTCTTTCAAACATCAACTCTTCTCATGCATCAGTGAGCCATGGATGATCTCCACTCAAGTCTTCAATGGAGATAGGGTTGTAAAATCTTGGATTCTTGTTCATTCGCTTGAATCTTTTATGCAATTTTTTATTATATTGCATAAAGGTCAAATCATTGAACTTCTTCTGCTTAAGCTTATTTCTTGTTTTTATATAAATCTGTTAAATACAAAATAAATTTAAACTTAAGTCAGTAACTAGTAAGTAATAAGTACTAACCACTAACTACTAACTAACAACAAGTAACAATTTAAGTAGTTAATTTATTATACCATCTCAAATGTGCTCCAATTACGTTCGAATCCTGATACCAAACATGTTAGGCCAAGTATTCTAATAACTAATTCCTTCAAGGTCGGATCCTTTGTAATTGGATCAACTCCATAAGCAAACCACCAATCAGTTGTATTTAGCTATAAGTTATAAGTATTTTGATTTTAAAATACAAAATACTAGCAAAGAAATAAATATATATTTAATTTTTTCTAATTATTTATACTTACTTGGAATCTTCATAGTTTATCTTTTTACAAACTCCTTTTTGAAAATTCATTCGCAGTTCTTATATCAATTTAGCTGCAACAAATTCCTATTTAGTTTTTCCTATGTGAGAATCAATTTTTCTAAGACATCAAGGAATCCAATCATATGCGTCGAATCCGCCTCATCATGAGTGGCAGATTGGAAGTATACGAGTGGATTAACAATGTAGGCAGTTGAATATAAGGTAGATGACATTTTGCTACCCCATCTCTTATTTATAATATCAACTACTTTATTATAATTTATTTTTCTATATTGATTATTTTCCTTAATTTTATTAATTTTTTTCCATAGAGTCAAAAATATAACTCATGGGTGACTTTTCATCGTCATCTAATAATCTAAGCATAGTAATTAAAGGCATAAAATCTCTAAGTGCTTTAACAACCGTGACGCCCCGCCAAACGCTAACACAAATCCCAAGACCGCCTCGAGGCACTAGGTGGCGCCTCGAAATTTCGGCATGGTCTCCTCTGTTTATGTTAGCGTTTCACAGAACTCAAACCTAATAAACAATACCAAACAATCCTGTATAAAGCAACGAATCCACAATGACTAAAGAACGAAAGACAATAGATTTTATAAACAACAAAATAAGCAAGATCAGAGTTGCGCAAAAAGGTATAAAGTTATACAGGATTACAAAGTCTATCCTCACTCTACCATAGCCTTATCACTCGGCCCAAAAACATAGACCTCTCTTTGGACGAACAGACTCCTAGTAGAAGTAGTCATGACGCTTACAGGGTAAGGGACACTGGTCGTCGATCTGACCAACCAGATGCTCCTCGGCGGATTGCTCAACACTCGCCTCCCCAAGCACAGGCTCTGCAACTAAAAAAAAATGGAAGAAAAGGGTGAGTAACAAGGGTTACTCAGTAGGTCCACAAACAATTCCTACTAATAACCTCACCTAACGTGATCAACTAATCATACTGCATCATTTCAAAATACACAAGTCTTACAATTGAAACTACGATTAACTGGTACATATAGCCAGGGATGAGCAACTAAATAGTTTAAAAATAACACGTAGCATCAATCATCCATACTCATTATACATTTTTCATTTTATGCAAATACAGTTGGTAACATTAAAATAATAAACATGCTTCTTAATTTGTAATTCTAAGTATAACAACAGATACATAATACAGGTGGTGGAGTAATGGAATTTGAGCGTTGGGATTCACGACTGGATCGCTCCCAGTCGGGACATGATGTTACAACATAAATCTGGCTTTTAGTTCCTGATTTTGTGGCCGGTCGTTGCACTTACCACATGGGTGACCATTTATCCGGCTCAGGCTGGCCGTTTGACGTGACCGTAAGCAATGGGTCTCTTTCGATGTGTCAGAACGTTCGACTACTACTAGATTGTTAGTGATCACTGACCAATCATCTTCGTCTATGCCTATCAGACGTGCATGTGATTCTCAAAAGACACTCCACTCGTATACGACCACCTTTACAATACACGTTCACTGATAAAGATAAGAGAGGAATGAATCCGGATTCCAGTTGTGACTCCACTCTCATACGCGTCCCATACCGCGTATGAGCTTAGTGGTCCCTATCGTACATCCCAAGATAGTGCACCCCTCCGGATGATGTGACACACTATCCCTTCAGACATTCACAAACCCTTTAACAGCTCACAAAATAATTACGCATATATATAGTTTTTCATTTAAAACAAAAGAGAAATTAACAGAACAGGGTTGAGAATGGATATCCAGTTCCTACCATGCAACTGTGGCCACCCGGCCTAAAAATAAACAACAGTACTCAGCGCATGCGCTAACATAATCGGAAATAAACATGCAACCCTTTCATTAATAATCTTGATATCCTTTCACCAACCTACACACAACATACAATGTAAAATGTAGACATCACCCCTCGGGTGTGATTCTGACATTTTACCATTTATTCCCTTTTCCCATTCTCTCGACATTCTCACTTTTCATCTTTTCACATCGACCATCCATTTTTAATATTTCAAAGTCATTCTTTTGATCTTTCCATTGAAAACCATCAAAGTTTATAAAAAAATAAAGTCCCAGCGATGCTCGGGACCAAGGCTATTAAAAATAGAGAAAGCTGATGAAAATTTGGCTACGTGTTAGAAACTGAGTTTTTCAAAGTTCTCGAAATTGAAAACGGGTTTTTCGAAATGAAAGTCTCGATCATGAGATTCGACACCATATAATTTTTGTAATCTAATTCAAAGGAACGCGAAAGTTATTTCATTTTGAAAACTTGCCGAAAACGTCGAAAATTACGTTTTGTTCTTGAAACCAAAATTTGAATTTTGATGCTTTGAGATTTGGATCTCAAAATCATTCCCATTGTTCCGAAATGGGGGGTAAAACCTTAATTTCATTAAAGAGGACATTTACTTAAATGTTTTTAATAAAATAAAGGGTGAGAAATAGTGTATAAGGTGTGAGGAGGTCAAGCCAAGAGTCAGAACACTGTTCTGATCAAAACTATGTCTGTCGGTGGCTGTCGGTGGCAGAATTAATATGCTGTCGGTGGAACCGACAGAATACAAATCGGCAGGTGTCGGTAGGACCGACGGTCCTGCCGACAGAAAAAAGTTTTCGGCGATTTCTTGATTTTTTCGGTGGCAAAAGCAACATTCTGTCGGTGGGACAGACAGAATGCCTTCGGTAGGTGCCGGTGGCACCGATCTTTCCCGCCTACAGCCTGAACCTTACTCGAACCTTCGAGTTTTCGATCCATGTGTCGGATTCTTCTTCCGTTCTTCGAATCATTCAACCCACCCACGATTTTGTTATCAAAATTCGATAAAACATAAATAAAACACCTACTTCTACCATGAATTTGAAATCAAACACCAATTTCTACGATTTAAATGCAAACAATAAGTTTTGTTTCAAAACCCTAAATGCACATTGAGAAATCTAAAGTTACCAATAGGAATTGAAAGTCCCCTACTTGTTTGTGGACGCCGAAAGCGATGAACTCGTACAAGGATCAAAGTTGGTGGTGAAGGAGTTGGTGTTGAGTTGAGTTTGATGCAAGTGAGCTAGGGTTTGCAACCTCTTTGACGACGGCACTCCTTTGCTTCCACAATGAATGGTGGACCTAACTCTCACTCGATGGAACCCTCGATGAAGATGTGTTAAGAGTTACTCGAACCACACGGCTGGATTTGATGGAGAATGGGAAAAACAAATGAGAATGGGTTAACAAGGAGGGTGAGGTTGTGGCTCTCGTCGTAGTCGACAACTTTGTCTTCTTCGTCGGAGTTCAACGGTCATTCGTTCTTAACGGATCTTGAGGAGAAAAGAGGAGAAACCTAGGTTTTGGGAAAAATCTGAGCTTTGGATCTTTTAGAGAAAAGGGAACAAATGAGAATAAAAGAATATTTACTTTCTTTTATAAGAAGGCTGATGGCATACTTGTAATTTCCTTATTATTTCTAGTTTCGACCGTAACTTGACTATCCGAACTCGAAAAATGGCAAACGAATATACCATTTCGAATAATTTTTCATTGCGGTCCTAATGGTGTGGTCGAATCTTCCTGATTCTCGCTCTAACGAAATGCCACTATTTTGGGATCCCACTTAACGCGAAATTCGAGGATTTGTTAATTTTTCTACCCGAACTTGAATTCAAGCTTGCTTATAGGCTAAGGTATATATTTCGATCATTTTGAAACTAATGGCGAAGTCGATCTTCAATAAAAATGAACATAGCATAATCCGGTTACTTGACTCTAAATTTCTTTTTTAAAATATTCTTCAAATAAATACTATCTGATCTCCTCGAGATACGAGTTAAAAATACGGGGTGTTACAACAACATTTTTCCAAAAGTTTTGGGACTAGATAATTTGGGCAATCAAATTTCCTTCGAACTTTTTAGAACAAGGCTCATTGAGTTGATACTACAAATTTTCTAAGTTCTAATTTTTACCCAAGAAGGATTTATAGTTTCAGAAAGGTAGTAGCAAAACGTATTATTACAAGTCTAAGTAAATTAACATTTTATGACTACGCATTCTTTGTAAAAATAAAATATATTTATACATAAAAATAACTACATTTCTTGTTATATATATATATATATATATATATATATATATATATATATATATATATATATACACATTTCTAGCTTTAGCTATAGTATATATATATATGCAATTTAGTTACATCTTCTAATATGATATATGTACAATGTGCCACATATGACGACTATTACAAGTAAGGCCTTTAAGCCATTAAGAAACGGTCGACTGTTACATAGGCAACAACATTGTTCGTTACAACTTGGACAACATGTTCATCACCAATTTCATCAATTATTTTATCTAACAATTGAAATAAATACTTGATCATATAAGAATGAGCCGAAGCATCCATAGATTTAAATAACATTGTTCATGTATGACAGTTAATTAAAAAATTAATTATTGTTTGATCGATTTTATGTATCCATCCATCGACCATTAGAGTATATCCATAAATTTTCTAAGATTTTTGATATTCAATAATTAAATCTTGGGTAAACTCTACCTCTTTTCTTGAACATGACTCTCGTATTTTTTGGTATAAAGGTGATTTGAAGCCAAGTCCAAATTGATACTTTGAAGCTTTTTAGTTTAACAATATTAAAAATAATACTAGCTTGGTATAACCATTTAGCTATGTACTGAATGGTAGTTTTACTATCTGTAATACTATGTTCTATGATTATTTGAATAGGACATTTACCCTTTACTCTTTGATTTACCATATCCTCTAGATGTTGTCTACACCACTTATCAAATGGATCATGTGCTCGAGCTCTTTTAGTAGCTCTTCATAGGGGAGGAACCAGTGGTCGACTAAATCCCGTTGACGTAGGAGTATCATATGCAACGATGTCATCGACGTCCTCATCAATCCCATTACCTTCAATGTAGCTTTCTATATTTATTGCATCAACTTGTTTTTTCCTAAAACTCTTATACATGTATTCGATGATCTCTTTTCGGATCTGAGTGTAATCTTATTACATCCCCTTGCATTTGATCCCGACATATGCACTAGATGTTATTTTTGGTGTGCAATGCCACCTTGACTTATGTAGCCGCATAACTCACACACAACTTGACTTTTTCATTTGCATTACGAAAATACATGTATTTTCAACCGGGGCCATTAGACTTTGGCCTTAAGGAAGAGTTAGCCAACGAAGAAGACATGATGGTGGTATTAGTGATAGTAAATGTGTGATATAAATATGTAATGTTCTTCTAAATTATAATGTATGAATATGTGAGTGTCTTTGTTCTAATTTAAAACTTATATACTCTAACTTCAAAGTTTAAAGTTCTAGGTAATCCAAATTTGAGTCAAAGTATGTTCTAAATTCTATTTCTAATCTAACTTCTAAGTTCTAATTTCTAACTTACAACAAGTTAACATACTAATAAGTAACAAAATAAAAATAATAAATTAACATAATTAAATATAGATATATATGGGGACGGTTCAGTAGCCCTAAAGTTTGCCAAGTTTGGTGCCAAACATTTTTCAAAATATGGGTTAGAAGTTTTGGAATGAGCTGATGTTTTGTGAGGATGATATCTATGATGAGGAGATCATCCTCACCAAAAATCAGCCTATTCCAAAACTTCTAACCCCATCAAAAGTGATTTACAAAAATTGGACGGTCCACGATTCTTCAACTTGTAAACTATGGTTAGAAGTTTCAAAATGAGCTGATTTTTTGTGAGGATGGTCCCTTCACCATATAGATCATCCTCACAAAAAATCATCCTATTCCAAAACTTCTAACCATGTCAAAAGTGATTTACAAAAAATGTTTGGCACCAAACTTGGCAAACATTAGGGCTGCCGAACCGCTACCGATATATATATATATATAGATACCTCAAGAGTGAAGAGTTGATATTGAGAATATGAGATTTGATTTTGGAATAAAAATAAAAATGATGGTGAGTTGACTTGAGAGTTGAGAGTTGAGAAAATGATGTTATTGAATTATTGGTTGCTTTGAATGCTTGATGGATGATAATGTATTAAATCTTGATCTTAAGTTTTGACTTTTTGTATTATTTTACTTGTATACTTGTATGTTGTATTCTTATTACTTGAATCTTGAGTGTTAATCTTGATTCTTGAATGCTTGAGTTGAAGGCTTGAAGCTTGAATGCTTGATGATAGATGATGAAATATTGATTGATTGATTTGAATCTTAATCTTAACTTTGGCAACTGAGACTTGAGACTTGGGAGTCTTGAATCAATTCAAGACTCTTGATCTTAAATTTTAGAAAAGGTAGTAGAAAGTAGATTAGAGACTAGAGAGTATTAGAGTAGAGATTAGAGAAGAGCGTAAATAATATGTTGTAATAAAAGTACTGGGGACGGGGGCGGAGAGGTAGGAGGGGGTATTTATAGGAAAAAGTGGAGTTTAAAAAAAATAAAAATTTATGTGTTCAATGGTCATATTTCTGATCATTGGACATTATGCCATCGCACAAAAAATTATGCCATCACATACTGTACAAATAACATATTTTCACATATGCAAGTGTGGCATATGCGAAAATATGTTTGGAAATCACATATGCATTTGACAACACTGTATACATTGAAGGTTTGCTCATGGAATCGAGAGTTTCATACGATTCGTGGGTATAGATGGTGTGATAATCAAGGCTATATGGACATTTCGTAAAATTAGAATGTGGAGTTGCAGAGGATATGTTGAAATCAGAAAGTGCTAGATCTTAGATTCAAATCAGTCAATTGTTTTTGAAACACCCCAAATTTTTAATTCGTATCTCGAGGAAAATAAATAGTGGAATTTTAAGAAAATCTTGAAAGTGGTACTTAGGGTAAAACTATGAGACCTTGTTTTGATCATTTTTAATAGAATCTGACCTCACCATTAGATTAAAAATGATTGAAAAACATAGTTTAGCCTGTAAGCACGCTCAAATGCGAGTCCGAATATAAAAGTTACAAAATCCTCGATTACCAGGTCAGACCAGGCTAAAACAGTGACTTTTTATTAGAGCAATAATTTTTAAAATTTGATTATACCATTGGATTCATAACGAAAAATTATTCAACATGGACTATTTATTTGTCATTTTTGAAATCAGGAAGTCGAATTATCATCAAAAACGAAAACGACATCAAGTTTATGAGTCACCTCAGGCCAAAAATGTAAATTTCTGTTAGAGACATAATTTGTAGAAATTGACTAGACCATTAGATCCAAAACGAAAAATTAGGCGAAATAGAGTATTCATTTGTCAGTTTTGGAGTCCGAATGGCCAAGTTATCGTCGATCAAAACAATAGGCGAAATACCGAATTCGTCCCACATTTTATATAAATAATATTTTTTAATTTTTTTTTCTCTCATCTTCCCCAACGCGTCTAAACAGCCGAGACTTATACGAAACGAAATTTTTTTCTCTTCGACCTTCCACCTCAGATCTCTTACAAACGGTTCGTCGTCGACGATCGACGCAAAAGGGAGAAATGTCCGCAGCTACGTTCTCTACAAAACCCACCCAACCTTTCTTTGTTTCACTTTCTATTTCACCCGATATCGTCAAAAATTAGCCGTATTTGGATACGGAAATTTCGAAACTTTGACCTCGAATTTCGTCTGTTTCGGGGTCAAACCATCTTCCGACGCAGAAGGGAGAAACGTCCGCAGCCTCATTCTCTACACAACCCAATCAAATTCCTTCCGTTTTCTCGTCTTTTTCACCCCGTATAGTCAAAAATCAGCCATATTTTTATACAGAGATTTTCGTAACTTCGACCTCGGTTTTCATCGATTTCGGGGTCAAACCGTCTTTCGCTGTAGAAAGGAGAAGAGACGAGCATATCGAGATTTTCGAAACCACCAGATCGATTTCAAAAATCAGCCGCTTCAAAATTCGGTCCATCTCGATTTCCGTGCCGATCGCCTCGATTTCCGCACACACGCCTCGATCCTTTTGCCTGGAGATTGTAAGGAACTCTCAATTTCTATTAGTAATCATACATTGTGAAAATTATATTTATGATTTTATTGAAAAAATCTGGATGTATTTCTGAAATATAGAATTCTTTGTTTATTTCAAAATTCACGCCAGAAATTGCACGTTTGATATGTTTAATTGTATTTTTAACAAATTATACGTGGGTAGAGTATTATAACGGGTTATTTCCATAAATTGGGTCTTGTGCACTGTTCGGACCCCGTTTTGATATAAAAATTATATTCTTTTTCAATATTATTGATAGAAATAAATTCTATAGTTGGAAAATATGATTTAATATTCAATGAACTCATTTTGAGTTGATGAATATCAGAAAATAGATATTTTATTGAAAAGATTGAAAACTGTAAAAATCGGAAAAAAAAAGGAAAAAGGGTATGAAACGGTAAAATGTCAAAGTCACACCCGAGGGGTGATGTCTGCATTTTACGTTGTTGTGTTGTGTGCAGGTTGGTGAACAGATATCCAGGGATAATATTATTGGTTGCATGTTTATTTCCTTTCTGTTAGCGCGAGGCGCTGTTTACGTTTCCGTTATGTTATTTATTTTAGGCCGGGTGGCCACACTTGCATGGTAGGAAACTGGATATCTATTCTCAACCTTGTATTGTTAATTTCTCTTTTGTTTTCAAATGAAAATAATATATATGTGTAATTATTTTGTGAGTTGTTAAAGAGTTTGTGAATGCCTGAAGGGATAGTGCGTCATATCATCCGGAGTGGTGTACTATCCTGGGATGTACGGTAGGGACCACCAAGCTCATACGTGGTATGGGACGCGTATGAGAGTGGAGTCACAACTGGAATCCGGGTTTATTCCTCTCTATCTTTACCAGTGAACTTGTAATGTAAAGGTGGTCGTATACGAATGGTTTGTATATTTGGGAATCACATGTACGCCTGATAGGCATAGACGAAGATGATTGGTCAGTGATCACTAACAATCTATAGTAGTCGAACGTTCTGACACATCGAAAAGAGACCCATTGCATACGGTCACGTCAAACGGCCAGCCTGAGCCGGATAAATGGTCAACCAAACGTGGTAAGGGCAGCGACCGGCCACAAAATTAGGAACTAAAAGCTAGAGAGAAATTGTAACATCATGTCCCGACTGGGAGCGATCCAGTCGTGAATCCCAACACTCTAATTCCAATACTCCACCATTGTGTATTATGTATCTGCTGCTTTACTTTGATATACAAAATGAAATACATGTTTAATGTTTCCATTTGATCAATTAGATTTGTACATAAAGAAAATGGTATAGTGAGTACTGTTGATTGATGTAATGTCAATTTTAAAATGTTTAGTTGCTCATCCCTGGCTATATGTACCAGTTAATCGTAGTTTATTATGTAAAACTTTGATTATTTTAAAATGATTCAGTATGCTTATTCGTTCATGCTAGGAGGGGTTATTGGCAGAAATTGTTTGTTTCCCTACTGGGTAACCATTGTTACTCACCCTTTCCTTCTCTATTTTTTTAGTTTCAAATTCAGAGCTTGGCGAGGCAAGTATACAGTACGAATGAGGATCATCTGGTTGGTCAGATAGACAACCAGAGTTCGTCACCTGGTAAGTACTAGGGTTATACCCCCTAGTGGTGTCAATTCCCCCAGGTAGTTTTATGGATTCTGTCTTGAGTGTTAAGAATTCTGTTAGAGTGAGAAATTTTGTATAATCCTGTATTTTTGTTATTCTTCCGCACTCTGATCTTTCGTACGTTATTAGACGTGTATAAGCTTCCGCTAGTATTATATTTTGTATATGTATGCAGGATTGTATGTCGTTTATCATGTGCAGGTTGAACGCCTTGGAATGCTAACATAAACAGAGGAGACCATGCCGAAATTTCGAGGTGCCACTTAGTACCTCGAGATCTGACATGGGGATTTGTGTTAGCGTTCGGCGGGGCGTCACAATTTTGTAATGTAAACTCGTTAATTCTATAACGGATTGTTTTGGACAAGATCCCGTGGTCTTTTCCCAAAAGGGTTTTCCATGTAAAAAAATTGGTGTGTCCTGGATGCATGATTGTTAGCGTATTATTTATATATATATATATATATTTACTTGTTAGATTAAGGTTAAATAATTTAATTAATTAACCGTATTTGTAATCACTAAGTTAGGAGAGAATAAAATTTTTCAGACAATTTGATAGATAATCATCAAAGTGAAATGAAGCACCTTTTTTGGATCCACTAGGTAGGGTTGTTAATGGCTCGACTTTGTACTGGTCTGGTAAGTAATGCATTAGATGTGGACTAGATTCAGATCTGATTAGATCCATCACTTCAAATTTTGAGATGATTTGATATGATATGTACTGTTCAAGATTCAATTTGATTTTATCTAAAAATTGGTTTGGTTTTTATCTTTCGATTTAGGTGAGGTATTTTCAATACCTTTAGTCAAATGAACCATTGGTTGGTTTCTTAACGAGATTTACAGTCGGTTGCATCATGTTGCGTAACTACAAGGGGAGAGCTCAAGTTTGTCCATGTTACAGTCTAGATCAACAATTTATAAGATTTCAGTAGCGATTATATATAGACTACATCTATGTGGGTTTCGCCATCCATATCAGTTGTTGTAATTTTCAACTCATTGATGAATCCTATCATCTTGAGCATATGTTCTCTTACAACAATTCCTTCTATCATCTTTGTGTTCATGATGTTATAAATAAATGAAAATTCAATTGACATGTTAGAGACTAAGTCCCTAATGTTCTCTAATTTCTTTATACTATTCTCCGATATTTCTTAGTATTATTTTTGGATTGAGTACAACTCATCTTATTCTTGACTTCTAAAACTTATGTTGGAATAAAGGAAAGGTTATTCGTTGAATCCTGGGAGGAGATACACAGGATCTTGATAGCACCCTACTCACATAAGGTGTAATTCAGGTCTGGGACATCGATCTATGCCTGCCTCAGTCAAAATCGATAAACTCTATTTTCTTTATTTCAAACTTTGATTAAAAGAATTTGGTTGATAATTGTTATTGATAATGAATTGGGAAATGTTGTTTTTGTGGTTTGAACATTTTATTTTACCACTAAGTATTTAGAATTTCACTCCACCCAAAAATTTACATACACCAAAAATTACAACATCATTCAAACCTCTGATAACTACATTGACTAGAAGCATTATTTTTGCACCCCAAACATTTTATTAATATTCATCATTATGTCTAGGACAACAAAACTATAATTTTATAATTTCCAACAATTATGCTATAAATTATTACTATTATTATTATTGTTTTAAGAAAATAATGTTTTCTTCTCTTAATTAGACATTTCGATTTACTATAACAATAAAGGTGGGGTTAGCGTGGATTTCTTTCCTATTTCTTAAGAAAGTGCTTACGTGTGAGGAATATGACAATGCGATGTTACAACTCAAGCAAACGATCATTTCTGTTCTTTGGGTGCAAGTCAATGCATAGTGTTTAAATTTGAGTGTAGGTGTTGACTTGTATGTTATTAAGTCAACCCATTCATTAATAAAATGTTGGAAAATTTATTACCATACTAAATTTTTTTACCATCTAATTTTCGTGGAAGACAAAGAAGTGTGATAAAGATGGGTCCCGGTATAGGTATAAAAGATCTAATATTTTTTATTTTGATTTTATTTCGACAAATTCACTATTTTGGAGTTTGTTCTTTCTTCGATAGGACCCTTCAAATAGAAATCAAAAAAAAAAAAAAAAAGTTTATAATAAATTGTTGAATAATGACAAATGCCAAAAAAAAAAAAAATTTCAACCATACTCAATTGACATGGCAAGTGCACAGAACCATAGATTCCTCGTCAAGTGAATGTGTTTTCTTAGCCAATTTATCACGACTCTGGAGTTTTTCTATTTTGACAAAATTATTGAATCAGCCATATTTTTTATATTTGTAATAATCTATTTCAATCGCTTATTTTTAATGACATGGTTTGGTATCTATGGCCTCATCATATCTCACTCAAATCCCTCAGCTACATGCAATACCCCCACAAACTACACATACTAGGTAAGTAGGAATAAATTTCCATAGGTGGCCGACAAGGGGCGATCTATCTCAACTGTTTTAAGGACAATCTCAATGATTGGATCAAAGATTGATCTCAATGATTTGAATTGTAGATCTTGACAATTTGAACCACCATCTTACCATTTGAAAGGGGGTGAAAGGGATTTAAAAAACAAAATGTTTACTAAATAGACAATCAAGTTATCATGAAAATGTTAGGGTGGGATTTAGAAAGAAGTCTCTCTCGTAGTGTGCATTAAGTAATTTTCCCTTTACTATGTTCCCTTGGGTGGAAAACAGATTAATAAAAAGTTAAAATAAGTTTTGAAAAAATTGAAGATAAATCTGGCTCATACCTTGATTTCTTCAAAATGTTTGCTTGTAATTTGATGTGAATGAGAAACCTGTAATTAAAATCGGAGACGAACTGGGTTGAGGCATGGACAAGATAAAGACGCAATGGTTCAGAAACAGTTTGAGATTTGGAAGGATACGATTGTTCAAAAATAAAACTCATATTGAAAACTCATTTTAAAAAGACACAACTGTTATAAAAAATAAAACATAATATAAATAATTAGTCCTAATATCCCACGTATTAGTGCTCGCGTGTGTCTTTTAAATATGAGTTGACTCAATAGGAGAGCCCCTGCCCCCTTTGGGAGGAAAACTTGAGTGTCCCTTAGGGTCCAATCCAAGTACCAAGAATCCCCATCTCAGCAACTTGATACAAATTCAACTCCTAACTAATATGGGACTAAAAAGTGAGATAAAAAAATTAAGTTTGTATACAAAAGTAAAAGCACTCTCATGTTTTCAAATAAAGTTACAATTCAAATAAGAAAAAAAAAAAACACTAGAGGAAAAAAATTGTATTTTAAAAATGAACTTGTCCTTTTAAAATGCAATTTTTTTTTAGTAAAATACTAACAATAAGGAAATAGCAAATGTGATCTTCCATTAGATAGTCATTTTTGTAATGAAATAGTTTATAATTACCAAATCGGGAATTTAATCATTTTCATAAATATTAAAAGGAACATTTCTGATTCAGTAATTTTTTGAAAAATACCCAGACCGTTTGGGTAAAATAAAAAAATTCCTTTTAATATGATAAGAGTAATGGCAACATGGTTGCATTCAATTCCTCCTGAATATCAAGAATGAATCCCTTAAAAGGTGAATTTAAAATACATATTAAATAAAATAGTAAGCAAAGATAAAGGGAAGTTATGGAGACTATTATGTTTAACTTTATTAAAATATTCCTTAATTAGAATTTTTATAGGGGAATTTCCCACACAATTGCAAAGTTTTTCATTTATTCTGAATCTCTGTTAAATCTTCATTTTCAAGATAAACCTCTATTAAAGTTTTTCTTCTTCTTTGTTCTCGATGGATCCTTCAATGTGGTGACCAGCAATGTAAATACTACTTCAACGTTCTAAATCTCCATTAAAGCTTCCCTTTTACAAGTCGAATCTATATTAGAATTTTCTTCTTCTCCTTCTTCTTATTCGTCTTCTTCGTTCTAGATGGATCCTTACACTTGATAAGGTAGATAAATATTATTTCAATGCAAATCTCCATTACAAGATCGATAAATTATTGACAAATCATGCAAAATTTACAGTGAAATTTTGAATAAATTGTTAACATAACTTTCCTAAATGGTTGACATGCCGTGAATAAGTATTTTTGAAGAAATAGTCCTCCTAGACCATTAAAAAATGTATATACTTTAAACACTATGTATATGATTACGTATGTGACATTGATGAAAAGGTTGACTACATTGCTATTTTCTTTTATCGATAACTTGAGGCTATAAAGGCCCTCACCCTGATTTATTAGAAGAGGCTAATGCCAAAAGAAACAAGAAGATTGATCCTCAAAGAAGACTTGATACAATTAGGCAGGAATATTAGAAGATACAAAATAACTGAAATTCTCAATATTAGTAGCTCCCTTTCAGGCAAGCCAACCAGCAGCACTATTGGATTCATGCCAAGCAAACTCCATTTCAATGGATTCAAAGCTCAACATAGAACTTCGAATGTCTCAAATAAGGTTCGTTAATTTCCAAGGCCAAATTCAATTGTCCATAATACTTTGTATCTCTAACAAAGAGTAAGAATTCACAATGATTTTCAATATTCCATTATCTCTGAGAAAATGCAAACCCTTAAGAATAGCTTCCAGCTCAATCGCAGTAATGTCTGAATGGTGCGACCGATCTAAACCAGCTCTATTAAGCTCTCCATTGTCATCCCTAGCAATAAATCCGTAGCCAGCACCCCAGCAGAAAGAGACCCATAAGTATTCAATTTAATGAAGCCTATAGGAGGTGGTTTCCAACGAACAACCTGTTGTTGCTTGGTTTTTATGCTACCTTTGCATCCCCAACTTCGAATAAGGTTCAACTCATGGTGATTATAAGTAAACATGCCTTCAAACTTGCCTCGAACATCTGACAAAATTGAATGATGAAGAGCCTCACCAGTGAGATCTCACTCTTCAAAAATTATGCGATTGCGATTGCGATTGCGCTCGCGCAAAATATGGTAGATCGTGGGACAAAAAGAAATACTAAGGATATTCAAAATATTCGGGTGGTTACCAATGGAAGTAACTTTGTCCTCCACATTCCCTACATTTTCCCTTGTAATACCAACCAAGGACAGGACTTTCTTCCACACTTCGCTACTATAATTGCAATTGAAGAGCAAATGGTCATTTTCTTCATTAGCATTTCGGCAAAGAACACAATGAGCACTACAAGAAAAATCGCTTCTACCGATGGTCAAGACCGTCACTATAGGCTCATACAACCGTTGTTGTATGTTATACTGACGGTCAGGTTCCTCGTCGCCATGCGTCGCTGTTCCCCTTGTCAGTAATAGCTTTAGAGACTGGCCATATCAACCAAACATTGCTATATCCCTATTTTCTGGAAAATGTTCTGCATGTGAGAAAAATTTTAGTGGAGAAAATATATTTTTTTACTACTTGTTTACATATTTACCAACGGACTTTACAGCCGTCAGTATGTACTAATTTCTTTATATAAAAAAAATTAATAATTAAAATCAATATATTCTGATGAATGCATCCACACAACTTACTTGTCTAGGTTGATCAGCCTCAAATTGGACTGGGCTTCCAAAAAAACCCAAGGTCAAGTTGGGCCGGGTTAGGCAAATGACTACGGGTTGGTACGACTTTTTACGTTGACAATAATACCCTTTCTTTTTATTGACAATAATATCCTTCTAATTTTGAATCTTCTACAATAATACCCTTTACTTTTCTGTTAATTAAATTCTTCTCCTTTGGAAAACCAGATCCATTGGAGTACCCATTCTTCAACTCTCATCTTCTCCTCGAATCGATGACAACACCATATGAGAAGTATTTCGAAGATTCTATAAATGGACAAATCCATCGTGTTTGCTGTGCTTCTCATCCTCATCGTCATCATCACTTCAATCGGAACGAACAACCAGTTTGCAACTCTTCGATTGCAACCGTTTCCGTTGCAACCGTTTTTAGAGTTCGCGTTGCTTCGAATCTATATTCTCAGTTAAAGAACCACATCTCCTCATCAACAAACATCAATCAAATCTTCTCTCTCTCACTCAATCTACTCATCAACAATCAACAAGTATTCGATCTCTAGGGCATCAACAAACAACAATCAAATCTTCTCTCTCGCCCAATCTACTCATCAACAATCAACAAGTATTCGATCTCTAAGGCTTGAGATAACTTACTTCATAACTCTTCTGCTTATTGGACAAATCAGGTAAGATTTATAAGTTTCGAATTTTTATTTTAGTTTTCTATGTTATTTCTGATTAAAGTTCGTCTCATCTTTGTGATCTCTATGTTACTCATCAACAATCAACAAGTATTCGATCTCTAGGGCTTGAGATAACTTACTTCATAACTCTTCTACTTATTGGACAAATCAGGTAAGATTTATATGTTTCGAATTTTTATTTTAGTTTTCTATGTTATTTCTGATTAAAGTTCGTCTCATCTTTGTGATCTCTATGTTGAGATGTTTGTTTGTGGAATCTGGTTCTTTTGTTGATACATAGAGAGTTGTAATAAAATATTCTTAGATTTCTATGGATTTTATTTGTGGGTTTCCTCTGATTTTTTTTTGTTTTGGGTTTTCTTTTTGGATGCTATATTAGGTAGAGAAAAATATTGAGATGTAGGTTTGTGGATTATGGGTCTTTTGATGATACATTGAGAGTTGAAATAGCAAAATGTTGAGATGTTGGTTTGTGGATTCTGGTTCTTTTGTTCATACATAGAGAATTGAAATTAAAGATTCTGGGATTTCTATGGAATTTATTTGTTCTTCTGATTTATTTTGTTTTCCTTTTTTATTTTAAAAAAAATTTATTAAACAAAAATTTTATGTTGCTGCCAGCAACACTAACAATTTTTTTGTTTTTGTTATTATTATTATTTTTTTGTTATTTTTTTTGTTGCCAACCCAATCAATTCGCCCAGTTCAACCCTTTTGTCCTAGCCCAACTCTTTTTTGGGTGAATGTCAAACCATGGTTCTCAATGAAGTCTTAATATTTCCCAAACCATGGTTCTTATGCCAGGATCATCATGTAGTTATTCCTTCTTGTACAAATCGCATGTATTACTGTATTATTTTTTTTTTCTGGTTTTAATACTTGGATTTCCTTGACATACAACACTCCAAGACAGATGTGCTGATATCAATTTAATCAAGTAGATATGGCTTGACATGCTTAGCCACCTACCTATGGAACTAACTGTGCACACGTCTTTTTGATTCGCTCTTAAGAGGTGACACAAATGTAGGAAATGGCATGGTGGTGTAGAAATTAGGATTCTTACTTGTGGTGGAGGTTAAACTATTTATGATATCAATTATTGGCATTTGGTGCAGAATGATGTTTCTGAGATGTTTGATAACTAACTTCTGAGTAGGTAAAGATATGGATGTTTGGTAGTGGCTTCCAATCACACTTTGAATCAGTGAGGGCACTAAGTTCAGTAAGTCGCCAGTTCAATTGGGAGTAGATTTAAAAATCTGGGTGGTTGTTGACATAAAATATTTTAAGTACTGTTTCATTGGTTCATCATTTTAAATGAAAGAAATGGCATGGTGGTGTAGAAATTAGGATTCTTACTTGTGGTGGAGGTTAAACTATTTATGATATCAATTATTGGCATTTGGTGCAGAATGATGTTTTTGAGATGTTTGGTTGTGTGGTTCGTGAAAGCTCAACAAAGTGAATAGAATTTTGAGTATGGCAACAAACTTCTGAGTAGGTAAAGATATGGATGTTTGGTAGTGGCTTCCAATCACACTTTGAATCAGTGAGGGCACTAAGTTCAGTAAGTCGCCAGTTCAATTGGGAGTAGATTTAAAAATCTGGGTGGTTGTTGACATAAAATATTTTAAGTACTGTTTCATTGGTTCATCATTTTAAGTGGTTGGGCCATGCCAAGGTTGAAAAGTTCGGTGGCTTGTTACCATCTTTTATCTTTTTTGTTGTGGAAATAATCAAATTTTCAATGGATGCAAGAGGCTTTAACGGCTTGGAGCGTTTGTGTAATTTTTTAGTACCTTAATGCAGGATCAAGTAAGTGGCAGGGAAAAGTGGGCCATTGATGGAAAAACATCAATTAATCCACTCTGTTTTATATTATCATGTTGCTGCCACACACACACAACATATTGCCAACACAACAACATCTCAAGTTTTTTTTTTTTTTTTAAATGTATGTTGCTGCCAGCAACACACATCTCAGAATTTTTTTTTTTTTTCCCATCGTTTGGATGTCACACTCCAAAAGTTGAAACAAATAAACAAACGATAACAAGCAAAGATCTAGCCCGGGTAATAGCAACGTTAAACCTCCTTGGATTGCTAAGAAATCTCAAATAGTGTACTTGTCAAACTCATTATGTTTGATAGTCGACCTGACGGTAGATATAATTATCACTTGTCTCTCCTGCCCTTGAAATTGTTCTACACTCCCCACCTTCACATAAGGCATATCGAGTGTCTCTTCGAGAGCATTCTTTATTTTGAGTACTTGTTGACGATAAGGTGTTATTACCCAATATCTGCCTCATTAAGATTGTTACTTGCTCTCAACTTCTTGATGATCTCAATTACCTTACTAACCTCAAATGGATTAAACCATGATGGATTATTACCCTCCCTCTCATCAAATCCTTGAATGTCAATGAAAAGAACCGGAAATTCTTTGTTCGGAAGGAGCTTCTCCAAAGCATCCATTGACGAACATGTCTCTTCTTTAGAAGCAATCAAATCCCCATTGTAGAAAAGTTTCGAGGGTAGCTCCAATATGGATGGGTGACACCGATAGTTCCTCATCAACTTTGTCACAAAATTTTCATCCTCGCTACGGTAAAACTCACAATCAAACAGCCTCTCCAAGTATGATTTCCCCAATCCATATGTCTCCGCACCTCTGGAGTAAATGACGGGACCTAATTGCATTTGGTCTCCAGCCAAAACAACAATTGTTTCCTTTAGGCATAAATGGGATATGGGGATCATGGATGCACACACAAGAATAAGATAGTTCTTTCTTGTTGTGTACAACTGTAAGATCGCTTCTACGAGTCTCATTGTTTTACCGGTACCTGGGGGTCCATGGATCACATAAGGTGGGGCCCCATTGCAGGCAAGGATCATCTCAACAGAAACCATCTATTCCTCGTTGAGACACAGAGTCAAAGGAACCACCGGGGTTGCTTTGATAGATCTCCTTATAGAAGATTGAGATGGAAAGAGGAACTCAGTTTCTAATTTCTCTGCAGCATGGACAGCATGATATAAACGCCTCATGTTCACCCTATTATAGGTGAACCTAATGTCATAGAGGTCCCCATCACGATGATGCAAATGCAAGTCTTTAGCAAACTTCAAGAACACTTCATCGGCTTCTACTCGGTGTACGAATCCCTGCACAAACCACAATCCTGAATGTAAGCTTTAGAGGAAATATTGGTAGTTTATAAATTTTCTCCACTAAAAAAACGTACAATCACAAAACTAATAATTCCCAATGATTAACATGAAACTAAATTGTTTACCAAATGGACCATGTAACAAGCAAGTCATAACAAACGTATTGATGTCATATTTTGTTCTATCCCTTTTGATGCCTTTTATTTTCTCTAAAATTATCAAATTGTTAAGGTTTTTTTTGATGTTTCGAGACATGTGGAGGACACAACATTTTGACTTAAAAACATGTAGAGTGCTTGTCGTGTGTATAATATCATTTTAATGTATCCAACCAACCTTAAATTATTAGTGCTAGATGTGAACTAAGATGTGTTAATATTACCCAAAAGGAAGCACAAACCTGATATGGAGTACCCTCATCATGATTCTTAGTCGCAAGTTTGGATATAGCTTTCAACTTTGTTTCAAGTTGTTTTTCTTCTTCTTATTCTTCTTGGATGAGGCTAGCATTTTTTTTCCGCTTTGGATATTAAAGAAACACATGGCTTGTTTGAACCCTACGTGTGTGGCAAGTGATCTTTTCATGTTTGTGTCTTTGATTGTACTTTTTGAAAATCTAAACATTTAAGATTGACAAGAGACAACATTTTTGTTTTGAAGATGACTTCCCCCCCCCCCCTCAAATTTAGAGCTATTTATGTTTTATGATGATTTTTTGTGATCCAATCTATATATGTTTGGGAAATTTTTTGTTCTCCAGGTTTGGAGTTGTTTTTTTTTTTATATTAGATTTATGTACTTTTGTTCATGTCTTTAGATGAAATTTAGTGATTCAATCTATAGATGTTTGCTATTTTTTGGTTAATTCTCATCATTGATTTTACAATTGATGCTTGTACTGTATTTCTTCCTTGACTTCAATGGAAAGCATAGAAGCTTTGGGTAGCACGATTCATGTAGGAGATTTAGGAAATCAGAGTTCATTTGGTAGAACTTTTGGATCAGATAGTAATTTGATTTGATATTCATAGTTTTTGGAGAACCATTCAAGTTTTGATCGAAAATGTTGGTTTCGATATCTGGGATGAATAAATATTTTTAGAATCCCACTTTTTGAATTTTGTTGTGGCGGGTCGATTATTTGTATACTTTTGGTCATGGGGTTCTAAAGAGATATAATGGGAACATGGGGCCTGCAATCATAGCTGTGCCGAAGTTCCTTTAAGAGAAAGCAACAGATATTGCTATCAAACAAACAACATTGTATGTTCTGCAATGATTAGGGAGTTGCCTCCAATTTATCATTTGAAATCAGCATTTACAAATGACTTGTATGTTCTGCAGTGATTATAGATTGTAGTCCACTCTTAGATGAACCAACAGATACTGTTATCAAACAAACAACATAGTATTAACCTCTTTACCAATCAAGTCTAACATGATGACCGACTATTTGTGGTTCGTATCACGAATCCAATCTCGCCATTCAACTCTATATATAGTTATGACTTTTTTCAAGGCATGATTATACCCAGAATATGCCAACTAATACGCATAGGAGTCTAAAAAGCATAACACAAACACATTCTAAAATAATTTTGGGAAGAGTTTTTTTTCCTAGACATATAAAACTGAAGTGAAGATCTTCATTACGACTTGCCATTGTCACCCATTAACTCTATTACATAAATAAGGAAACCACCGACAGTTGACCAAAAAGTAATGGTAACAAATTATTTTAGTTAATGTAATTTTATCACAGCTCTATATTTTATATACCAGTAATAGAAGTAGTTTCAGTGCAACACACCTATTGCACGAATGTAGGAGAGCCTAGCAGCTGACAGATATCCACAAATAGCTCCATTAGATCCATCCTAAATTGTGCAAGGCCATCAAGCAAGTCAAGTCTTCTATTTTCACAATTAAATGTAGAATCATCTACCTGTCAAACATAAAGGTCCCAAGTTACCTACATTGTTGCAAACAAGAAAGTCAAATTATTCTTAACACAATTCCAAAATTGGATAAATTTTCTCTTGCAACATGCAAAAAGGATGATAAAGGTTCTATTATATGCAATGATGGAGAAATTGAACATGTTCTCCACAGAACTAGAGCTGGATGACTAAAGAATAGATGTCTCTTTAAAAATTTGACTCATATTATTTCTGAGAGAGATTTGTATGTATTAGATGCATATATACTACACTTGTGCTAGGCTAACGAGTAAGAAACATTTGATTTCAAATCAACAATAAAATTGCTTAAATCTAACGATTGGAGTTCACCGATTAAGATTAACTATTAACTGGAGAAAGGCCAAAAATTCATTGAATATAATTTTTACGCCTACAAACAATAATATTCTAACATTCTTCTCATTAACATCAATCAACTTCGACCTCTAATCCCTCCAATTTTTCGGTAAGAGATTTAAACACAATTTCTAATATTTTTATTTTTTATTTTTCCTTTCTTTTAGTTTTACTTTTCTTGATCTCTTTATAATAAAAGATGTTTTTTCTTATTGAATTATATGACATAAATATTATTTTTAGCATATGTGTTTTCTTGGGTCTCCTAATTTATTTTTTTCCGGTCATAATATTTTTGTTTTTTGTTTTTCTTTTCTTTTAGTTTTATTTTTCTTAATCTCTTTATAATAGAATATGTTTTTTCTTGTTGAATTATATGATATAAATATGATTTATAGCATATGTGATCAGGTTTTTCTTGGGTCTCCTAATTTATTTATTTTCGGTCATCTTCTTAGTTTAACTAAATATTTAAATATTTAATTCTTTCAGAATTAAGTATATACATGCCAACCGTTTGATAAAATGGCTGGGATATGTTTTTTTCATTAATTTTTTTTTCTTTATAATTTCTGATTCTGATTTGCATATGTCGAAAACTCAAAATTATTTCCCTATATTTTTTTTTTTTGGTCAATTTTGCGGATAATAAAAGAAAATCTATGTTATATGGTTTCCATCTTCTTATGGCAGTGCTTGTTTATAATGGCTTATAAACTCATAATGGATAGTTTTGTATTAGTTCCATTTACGTATTAGTGCCACTATTAAGTGGCATTTGTTTTGCTAGATGGACATATGGGTTACAATTTCTTTACTACCATCCTATTAAGTTTTAATAACATAATACCTTAAGTTGTTCTTGCAAACGTTTCTGATTTTTCCATTTGTAGTTGTAATGCTACAGTGATCTCAAGGGAGAGATACATGATCAGAAATTCTACATTCTTCAAATGTAATTTTTGTATGTTAACTCAAATTTCTGATAGATTTGAAGAAAATTTGTTGGTAGGACATAGAAATTAAGATCCATCTTAGGTGATATGTAATTCTTACCAAATTATGTCATTACTATCTCATAACTTCATTTTCAAATGTAGGACATGGCCATCTTCAAGACAACAGCTCGTAAAAGAGTAGTACACTCTCGATATCGATATTTGGAACCTATATCTAGCACGAATCAACTTATTTCTATAAAAAAAAATGTTATCTAAGCAATATGTCCAGTTCAATGATTTAAATCTCCAAACCAGTCAGAACAAGGAAAAAGATGAAGAAAAGTATTCTAATTATGATGTTGTCGTTGGTCCACCACCCGAACGTGTTGCAGACAACTTTAAGTTGTTAGAGTCACATAGCATCACAAATCTCCAATCCAGTCAGAATAAGGAAAAAGATGAAGAAAAGTACTCTAACTATGATGTTGTCATTAGTCCACCATCCGAAGGTGTTGCAGACAACTTTAAGTTGTTAGAGTCACATAGCGTCATGTAAAGAATATAGAATTGTATTAGAACAAAAATTGGACTAATATGTATATGTATGAAAGATGAAAAAGAAATTGTTATGAGTACTTACAGAAATATTCTTAATACTTCTAATGATAATCTACAATCTATTTTATTAGGCCACTCAAATGATGTCTATTGTTTACTCATTTGGTTCATTGTCTACATCAACCTTGGTCTATACTTCGTATTTTATTTTTGTGTTAATGCTAAAAATCTATTGGTTGTGGTATAATTGTATCATTTTTTGTCCTAATATGGTGTTGGTTGAATGTGTTCTGCTCAATGTTCCCTTTTCATTTATCACATTATTATCTAATAATAATAATTTATATTTCTCTATATTTTTATATTTCTATTTCTAATAATTCTATATTCTTTCTATTTTAGTTGTTCTTTTTATTTATGTAATTGGATTATCTAATAATGACAATAATACTAAAATGATTAGTTGTACCAAATCCAATAAAAATATTCTTTGAAATGAACAATTCTTCATTCAAAATTAATATAACAATATATTAATTTCATTTTCTTACAGGAACTCTTCATCTTTGTCGTCTATAATACGATCATAATGGCTGAAAGTTCTCATCATGCAAGCAGACTTAATTCCAAGAAGAATCATGAGAATGTTACAAACAATGGAAAAAAAGGTTATTATTTATTTTTCTTAATTTAAATATGCATATGCACTAATAATTTTTTTTTATTTTTATTAATTTATTAATTATTAATTTAATATTAATATTAATAAAATTATAATTATAATTATAAATGATAAATGATATATGATTATAGTAGAAATTTGCTCCGTTTAATCAAAATAATCAATTGCATGTTCAAACTTATTATAAATCATTAATTCAATAAGAATTAATGGAGATAATAATCAAATCATCTTTATGATACATATCACATGTCTATGCCAACATTTAAATTAAATTTTTTTTAGTAATTGATTTTACGTTTGTTAAAAAATAATATCGCATGTCTATGTCAATATTTATCATTTATTTAAATTATATTTATATTTATTATATTATTTAAATTTTTGTTATATATTATATATTATATATTATTATATGTTATAATACAATTATATTAAAATTTTCTTAGTCATTGATTTTACGTTTGTTAAAAAATAATATTGCAAAATTTCAACTGAGCAACATAAGCAATAAATTTTCATTAGATTCTTCTGCTATTAATCATATTTCAATTACATTAATTCTAAACTATATACTCTTAATTTGCATATATAGAAAGAGTTACGACGTATTCAAGCTCGTCAGCGAAATGCTAAGATGGACGAACATAGCAAAGCTGAACAACTGAAGAAAAGGAGGATGAATTATTAGAGCACCAGTGAAAGAATTCAGAGTATTGATCACAATAACGACGATATATTAAGTATGAATAGACAAAGCATCTTGTTGTCCAACTCTTCTCTAAGGACACCCTTCCAAGGTGTACTCTCATACTATTCTAAGTATTATAATATACATATTCCTAATAAATCTTAAATCTTAAAAATTGACAAATGATAAATAGAAGATAAATTAATCAATTTTTCTCGATGTATATAGGTGGTATAACAAAAAATAAAAATATTGTTACACATTCTTCAGAAGGTAGTACCAAACACGTGAAAAAGAGAATGATACCAGAGTTTAAGGAGGTGCATATTGTTAAGACAAGTGGATATTGTAAATATTGTCGTGCTATAAAGTTGAAATTTGAACCTCCATCATTTTGTTGTTGCAATGGTGAAGTTGTATTAAATATCAATCCCGCACCTATGGAATTGTTCGACTTGTTTACTTCTCAAACAGACGAATCTAAGGAATTTCAAGAATTTATCCGTACTTATAATAGTGCTTTCGCTTTCACATCAATGGGTGCTAAGGTAGACAAAGAACTGGCCAACAAGAAGGGTGGTGTATATACTTTCAAAGTTCAGGGTCAGGTCTATCATTATATAACCAGTTTGATACCAACTGATGGACATGCTAAGTTTCTTCAATTATATTTCTATGATACTGAAAATGAGGTTATGAATAGAATACACCATCTTCCAATTTTAAAATCTCAAATCATAGAAAAATTAATATCAATCCTTGATATGAATCCGTATTCTATGTTCTTAAGGAGTTTAAGGAGTTTATCATTGTTAGAAGATCATAAAATCATAATCAAAAGAGATTGTGGTCTAGATCAACGTGTTTACAATGCTCCATCTGTTTCACAAGTTGCTACGGTATGGGTTAAGAGAAATAATTTAGAAGGAAGATATGAAAGGGACATAATGGTGCATGGTCATGGAGGAAGTTCATATAAAGTACAACCATATTATGGTTGTTACGACCCATTACAATATCCTTTATTGTTTCCTTCTGGAGAAACTGGGTGGCATCAAAGAATAAGCAAGTCTAAGGGAAATAAGAGCAATACATGTTCTGAGTCATCAGTATCGCATATTACACAACCAATATCTGAAGATTTTGACGAAGTCTTACGTAAAGAGCAAGGTACCTATCTAAGAATTTACAGTTATAAATTTTGAATTATAGCATAAATATAATTATCGTTATTTTATTTGCAAAATTCATTACACTTATGTGTATCTAAATAAATTAATAGAAGTCTCTGTTATAGATACCGTCAAAGAAGCTGCCAAATGCGTCTCTTATAGAGAATACTATTGCTACCTATTTCAAATAAGAGATCATCTTAGAACTGTATTATTATACAATGGACGTCTATTTCAACAATTTGTGGTTGATATGTATATCAAGATCGAGACAACAAGACTTGACTTCTACTACAAATATCAAGATAAAATTCGTTCAGAATTATATCAAGGTATAGTGGATAGTGTGACTCTTGGTGAAGTTAGGGGTGATAAAGTGGGAAAAAGAGTTGTGCTCCCTGCTTCTTTTGTTGGTGGTCCTCGTGATATGCATCAGCGATATTTAAATGCAATGGCCTTGGTACATCGTTTTGGCAAGCCTGATATTTTTCTCACAATCACATGTAATCCAGAATGGGAGGATATAACTTCAAGATTAAGACCTTTCGAAAAAACTTTCAACAGACCAGATCTGACAACTCGTGTATTTAGATCAAAGATCGAAGACTTGAAGAATATATTATTCAAGGATCAGATATTTGGACAAGTTGCTGCTCATGTTCATGTTATTGAATTTCAAAAAAGAGGCTTACCACATGCTCATTTCTTGATTATCTTAGAAAATACAGATAAGGTGTTGACCCCAGCAGATTATGATGAAATTGTTACGGCAGAAATACCAAATCAAGATATAGACCCCGTACTTTATGCGAGAGTCGTAAAGCATATGATGCATGGTCCATGCGGCAATTTGAGGAAGAGTTCCCCTTGTATGATAAAAGGAACATGTAAATTTCATTATCCAAGATCATTCTCTGAAACAACAACTGAAGCAAAAGACTCTTATCCTATTTATCGAAGAAGAAATAATGGACGTCAGGTAGAAGTTCGGAAAGCGTATCTCGATAATAGATGGGTTGTGCCTTACAATCCATACCTTCTTAAAAGGTACAATTGTCACATAAACGTTGAAGTTTGCTCAAGCATATCTGCTGTTAAGTACTTATATAAGTACATTTACAAGGGGCATGATCGTATAGCCGTACATATAGATTCAGATGGTTCTAAAGCAAGGGTTGATGAAATTCGAAATTATCAAGATGCTCGGTGGGTTTCTCCACCAGAAGCAATGTGGAGGATATATGAGTTCCATTTAAATGAAGTTTACCCATCCATTACAGTTCTGCAATTACACCTATCAAATCAGAATTTTGTCACATACTGGAAAAATAAAGACTTGTCACAATTACTTCGCGAAGATCTTCCAGCATGAACGATGTTAACAGAATTCTTCAATATGAATGTCAGTGATCAAGATGCTCGAAAATATCTTTATAGAGAATTCCCTGAACATTACGTTTGGAATAAAACACCAAAAAGTTGGAGTAGGAGAAAATCAAAACGTGCGATTGGTCGAGTTAGTGCAGCAAATCCTTCTGAAGGTGAAAGGTATTATTTGAGAATGCTTTTAAACCATGTGCGGGGTCCGATATCATATGATTATTTGTTAACTGTCGATGGAATTCGTTATAATACTTTTCGAGAATCTGCTCAAATACATGGTATTTTGGAGAATGATAACGGTCCTTTTCGTTGTTTGGAAGAAGCAGAATTATATCAGATGCCATTTGCACTTCGAAGACTATTTGCTACAATATTAGTGTATTGTGAACCAAATAACGTCAAGCTGTTATGGGAAACTTTTTTCCAATCTATGTCTGAAGATTATTGTAAATCTGCTGCTCTACCATCTGAATATCTAAGTCGAGAAGTATTGAAGGATATAAATAATTTTCTTGAAAGTATGGGAAAAAAAGTTAAAGATTATGATTTGCCAATACTCAACTTGCCAAGCAATGATGGAATTAGTCGATTGAAAGATATACAAGATGAAATGGCAGTATTCACACCACCAGATGATCTTCTTGCATGTGACCTTCTTAATTCAGACCAATTGGGGGCTTTTACTACTATCGTTGATAGAATCAATCGTAACAAAAGCGGTGTCTTCTTTGTTGATGGACTGGGCGGAACTGGGAAAACTTTCTTATATCGTTCATTACTTGCTCATGTGAGATCAACTAATAACATTGCTCTAGCTACAGCAACATCAGGTATAGCTGCAGGAATTATGCCTGGGGGTCGAACAGCACATTCAAGATTTAAAATACCTTTGATTGTTAATCATTCGAGCATGTGTGGCATTCCCAAACAAAGCAGTCTCGCCGAATTAATAAGAGTGACAAAATTAATTATTTGGGATGAGGCTCCTATGTCAAAGAAACTAGCAATTGAAGCTCTCGATCGTACTTTACAAGATATTATGGATTCAAAATTACCTTTTGGAGGTAAGGTACTTGTTTTTTGTGGGGATTTCAGGCAAGTTCTTCCTATTGTACGTCGAGCTACAAGAACACAAGCCATAGATTCCAGTTTAGTAAAATCATACTTATGGCCAAAGATGGAAAAAATTCAGTTGAAGACCAATATGCGTGCTAAAAGTGATGTAGATTTTTGTAATTTACTATTACGTATTGGCGACGGTATTGAGGAAACGATTTTTCAAGATGTTATAAAAATTCCAAATGACATGTTGATTAAATATGAAGATGAAGAGAAATCAAAGCATCGACTTATTGATACAGTTTTTCCTTCCATACATGAAAAGGGTCATTGTTCAGAATATATAACAGAACGGGCATTGTTGGCTACGAAGAATGAGTATGTTGATGATCTGAACAATTTGGTTATTAATAGTTTTCCCGGCGATGAAGTTATTTACTATAGTTTTGATAGTGCTGTAGATGAGACTAATAACAATTATCAGTTAGAGATTTTGAATGGGCTGACACCTAATGGCCTCCCGCCACATAAGTTAGTCTTGAAACTCAATTGTCCAATTATGTTATTGAGAAATTTAGATCCATCAAACGGACTTTGCAATGGGACACGCCTGATTTGTCGTGGTTTTGAGAAAAATGTTATACATGCAGAGATTGCTATTGGACAGTACATTGGAAGAGAAGTCTTTCTACCTAGAATTCCATTATATCCAGCGGAGAATGAGGAATATCCTTTCACATTCAAGCGAAAACAATTTCCAATCCGATTGGCATTTGTTATGACTGTAAACAAATCACAAGGGCAAACTATACCACATATTGGTATATATTTGCCAGAACCAGTCTTCTCACATGGACAACTCTATGTGGCAATGTCAAGGGGTGTCTCCAGATCAACAACAAGATTTCTTATAAAGTCATTATCTGCAAATGATGATGAAGCGGGATATACAAAAAATATTGTATATACTGAGATATATGAGTAAGTTCAACATTTTATTTAATTGATTACAACCAACGTTATTAATTTTATTAAAATAAATCACATCATAAGAAAAAAATATTATATAGAATGTTAAAAAGCATGCTCATGACAAACTATTATTACAAGAATTATTTTGTTAAATGTTATCTTAAATTTTTGAAAATGATTATTATTTTATTTATTTATTAATTATAATTATATTTGTTATTTACAGGTCATGATGTGTCCAATAATAACAAATCAACAAAGTCAAAGTATCAAATGATTACTTCTTTGAGCGAAAATGTTACAAATTGGAACTTGAAGTGTCGTCTTGCACAAGTAGGAGATCCACATCATTATAATAACAAAAATGGATCTGGATCAGTCTTGACAGCTATCTTTGTTGATGAAAATGTTAGTATTACTTTTTTTTTTAATTATATATAATATAAAATAATAATTGTATAATTTCTAAATTAACAGGGTGATAGGATCCAGGCGACAATGTTCAATGATACAATAGATCATTTTAAATCAAATTTAAAATGTGACAATATCTATTCCATTTCGGATGGAACCATCAAAGTAGCAAACCCACAATACAATGTTGGGAGTACGAAATTTGAGCTTATTATCGATAGAAAAAGTAAATTGGAAGAAATCGATGATGTGGCATCCGATATTTATATGATCAAATGCAACTTTGTAAAGCTTTCCTCACTGTCAGAGCATAAAATATTTGATCATTTGATAGGTACAAAATTCATACTGTCAATTATATATGATATTTGTTCATTTATCTTGATTGATTAATATATAAATTTAACTTTATATTAATTCATATTCCTACAAATAAAATATCTTTAATTATGTTTTATATTATAGATGTTGTAGGAGTCGTAACAAGACTTGGCGAATCAATTAGTATCAGAAGAAAGCTTGATTGATCAGAAGTTCTTCGACGAGAAATCACCTTATTGGATTCATCGTAAGATATTATCAATTATCAAATTTTTTATCATTTGTATTATATTAACATTGAACATATTTTATAAGTACTTAAACTAATATTTATTTATTTTTTTCCTTTGAAGTTCACCATTTCCCGTAATTTTAACATTATAGGGAAGTTTGGTAAAGATTTATAGTGAAAAACTTGATGAAATGATCAGTGAAAATCCTGTAAATGCTGCAACATCATTGAAAATTCAGAATTTCCAAGGAAGTTTGTCATAAATTACTATATTTCAATAAATTGTTAATAGTAATTATATATGATTGAATTTCTAATTAATTAATTTTAAACATTATCATGTATCATACGTAATTAATATTAATATCTTTTAAAATATATAGGAATCACTTTATCATCCACAAAAAATACAATTGTGGAGATCAATTCTTCAAGAGCAGAAATTGTTGAACTGAGGAGCTGGTATGTAATTTTCTAAATTTACATATTAATAATATTAATAATTAATATATAAATTTTATACTGTCTTAATGTTCAAATCAAAAAATAATATATAATAGGTTTAAAAAAAGATTGTCTGGAAAAGATGAGTATTCTGCTGATTTGCACGTCGTTCGTCCATCTAACATCAAGGTTGAACAAGTAACTCTACAAGATTTACTCACTCTTAATCCAGAAGATACTGATCATGTATGTATAAATTACACAAATTTTTTTTTTAATCGTTATTATTTACTAAATTATAAATTATAATAATAATGTTAATAAAATAAATGTTATTGTTTATGTTGTGTTTCAGCCTTTATTTCAGGTCAATATAAAAATAACGGAGCTAAATAAGGAACAAGACCCATGGTATATTGCATGTAAAATATGCAATAAAAAAGTACAACAAATAATGAAAATTTTTGAATGTCCAAAATGTACCAAAACAGGAATCGACATCGTTTATAGGTAATTTACAAGAATGTTAAAAGTACTTTATGTCAAATAATTATTTTCTAACTATTTTTTAACAATAATTACATTTACAGATATATGCTGCGTCTAAAAATTGCTGATGACACTGCTTCGACGTGGGTAACACTATTCAACAATGAGGCTGCAAAAATTTTGGGACATAGTATCGATGATATCAAGAAGACGAAGGTAAAAAATTAATATTAATTTAGAAAATACATAATTTCAATTATTATTTTAGTTTCTTTAAAAATAATCTTATAAGAATTCAATGTACTTATTTTTTAAATTTTTATTTTATTTACAGGAGAATGACTTTCCTAATTATATGAGTATTCTGGAAAGTTGCTTGGAAAGATCATATATCTTCGACATTCCAACAAAACAATTCAGAATTGGATATCGAAACAAATTGAGTTTCACATGTGTGGGGATCGCTAATATTGATGAATAACATACATAAATTACTGATTTCTGATTTTAAAAAAATAGTTAAATAATTTTTTTATTAAATTTATTTTGGATTGTTGTATGTTATATAAATTTAGGGATTAAGGATATTATGATTATTTAATGTTAGGGATATTATCAAAATACATTCTTATACTATAAATTGTCTTTTATGGTTTTCATTCATATATGTTTCTGAATGAAATTTTGGTGCAACACTTCATACTCATACCATGTATTATAGATATTCTAACTAATCAAATTTGATCAATTGATAAAGATGGTCATCAAATAGTATCTCTGTTAATGGATTTTTGGAAGAGTACTAAGAACTCAAGTTACATGTCTGGTATGGATGGAAGTAATATTTTGGATTTACAGAGGATTGACCTGCGTGTGGACATATTGGAGTATAATGGGGTGATGGATATTGGGGCTGATGTGCAATCCTTGTTGAAAAATGTTCCTCAATATTTTGGTTTCAAAATTTGAGGTATGATTGCTGGAGTTTTCTCTGATGTGATATTACTAGAACTGATCTACATATGTTTATTATCTGAAATCAAGAAGTATCCTTTTTGGTGTGAAATATTTGATGTTTTTAAATGTTTATTTTTTGAGAAAAGTTGAAGCAACATCTGGAACTTAGTATGTCATGCTTGCACATTTTTTGTGCTCTATTTATTTCTAGACATCTTAGTAGGACTTTGTAAAACCACCTTATATGATCTAATAGAACTATCAATTGGTGAGAATCATATTTCGATGATTCTCAATCACCCTGGATGTGAGACAGAGACACATCCATGGTGGAGGCTTGGTGATCAGATTCTCCCTCCTCAGCCTAATGTAGGTATTTTGTTACTTATTAAGTTTTATGTTCATTTGAATATTTGTAATTCTTGAAAGATTGACACAAAAATTACCAACAGGGAATGATGATTGAATTTGCAAAGAATTTGGCCAATTTTGTAGTTACCAGTGGAAAGAAGCATATTGTTGTGCTTTCTATATTAGATTCTGGACGGAGACAAAAAATTGATACATCAAGGTATATGATCTTTTCCTCAATTATTCTACTTAGTCAATCGTCATTGTTATTCAAAGGCTCGGGACTTGTGTGTTTGCCTTGTTGTCATCTCAGTAGTACACAAATATATTACCTATCAACTACCAATACGGATGGAACAGACAATGATTGTGAAAAGCTTGGGTAGACAAGACTCCAGGAGTAAAACTCAGCACAAAGGCTGTGGAAGTATCTCGATAATTTTCCCGAAGGAAATTATATGCAAGAGGACAGTTCATGTTTCGAATATGAACTTGAACTTGAATATTACTATCCAAGTTTGCCTTTTGCGGCACTGTTCTCTTGTTGCAAGGTGCCGTTTCTGAAGCTTTACATTTAATGATAAAAGAAACCTTAACAATCTCTTAACTTAAATTAAATTTCAACAAAAAAAAAAAATTGTGCTTTTATGTTTTATGTTATATGGTCAAGTTTTTTGTTATTTCATCTCAGTGGTCTGAATTTCTAACCTCCATTTATTCCTCTTTAAAAGAAGAGTTGTTGTTGAATACCCAATTCTATGTTTGTTGCTATTTTAATTGTATATAGTTTTCTTAAGAAATCCTTTTTGTATTATGGAATTAGGCAAAAGGTTTAAGGTCACGTAACTTCAACACCCCAAGGGACTTAATCCAAGGAAATGTAAATAATCTGAATATTATAATTCTGAAAGAGTTTTACTGCAATAATTCTGAGAGATTCATGTCTTGATACTTGCAGTGAGACGAGAAATCAAAATACTGAGACTATTCATGCATCCTCATATTATACGACTTTGTGAAGTTATAGAGACACAAGCAGATATATATGTAGTGATGGAGTATGTGAAGTCTGGAGAGCTTTTTGATAACATTGTAAAGAAGGGTAGGCTACAAGAGGATGAAGCTTGTAACTTTTTCCAGCAGGTAGAAATATCTATTCTCTTGGCTGTATCATTTCTCTTTGATGTTTTTGTTATATTTTGAATGATTTAAAAGAGACATTTTCTTAAACTCTCTATAGTTTTAATATAGTGCAATGTTTTTCTGGAAACAGATTATTTCTGGTGTCGAGTATTGCCACAGAAACATGGTGGTTCATCGGGACCTTAAGCCAGAGAACCTTCTTTTGGATTCAAAGTGCAATGTCAAGATTGCTGATTTTTGTTTGAGCAATATCATGCGGGATGGCCATTTCTTGAAGACAAGTAGTGGAAGCCCAAACTATGCTGCTCCTGAGGTACAGAGGGAATACCATCAAAATCTAGAAATCTTGCTTTATATTTTTGGATATTGCAGAATGAATTATGAGAGACTGTCTAGGCCAATGTTCAAAGTCTGTAGGTTATGACCAGTAATCTCGTTTACAAGTTATTTCTGGAAAGGGCCTGAGGTAGATGTCTGGAGCTATGGAGTTATCTTGTATGCTCTTCTTTGTGGTACTCTTCCTTTTCATGATGAAAACATTCCCAACCTGTTCAAGAAGATAAAGGTATCTTTTCATAACTACTTCAATTTCACTTCCGCACACATCACAATGTCTAAAATCTAAATATTGACCTGAATATTTTAGATGGTAGGTTCCCTTACATGCATTGGGTTGGAGATTTATTCTGTCAATTTCTTTTTTTTTTTTGCTTACAGATTGATATTACCCTTCCTTGGATTTGCACCATCCTCCACATCAGGGTGGAATCTATACTCTTCCAAGCCATTTATCACCTGGAGCAAGGGATTTGATTCCAAGGATGCTTGTGGTTGATCCTATAAAGCGAATGACAATTCCTGAGATCCGTCAGCACCCATGGTTCCAAGCTCATCTTCCACGCTATTTAGCTGTGCCTCCACCAGATACAACACAACAGTCAAAAAAGGTATATATGCATTGAATTTCTTGGAATATTCTGAGTAATTTTTATCTTTGAAATAATGTGTATCTAGAAAGTTTGTTGAGAGATCCTCAACTAATTGATGGATTTAGGTGTTTTCTATTTGTGTCCATGTGATCTTCCCATTGTTATTCTTTTGCCATGTCATAATTCAGGATTATTCTCCGATTTATTGTTGCTCATTAAAATTATTAACCAACTATTATTTATATTGCCATTCTTTCAGATTGATGAAGACATTCTTCAGGAAGTGATTAAAATGACATTTGACTGGTGAGATCTGAAGTGAGGAAAGTACAAGATCACTTCTTTAACATAAATGACGATTGCATTTCCAAATACATATCTCCGAGAATCCTAAGACTGCTCTCATGTCTCTTCCCACTGTGGGTCACAATGTCAAAGGTCCGAATCTTGGTCCTCCATCGGCCCAGAGGGATGTGAAGTTAAGTCAACAGGTAACCAATCAGCAAGTTTGGGCCCAACAACCAACTTAACAAGCAAACAGTGGTGGTGGTGCTTTGGGTTGGGTGATGCATGTAAACAGATTGAAGACGGATTCTAGTAAAAGGAAGTCAACTAAGTTATAACTGAAATTTAAATGAGTGTAGATATAATGAAAAAACAAACTGTTCCTATTGATTTCAGGTGTAAGATCAATGGTCCTTTTGGGCTATACAATTGACTGTTAATACAATATAATATCTCTCATCATGTCTCTCTTCTTTTAACATCCTTACATATTTCTATTCTTAGTGAGTTACATATGGGGTCGGGGCTATTTGTTGTTTGACTTTTTAAGGATTAATTAGTCCCAACGCTAGAATGTTATGTCAATCTTTGGAAGTTGTGATTCCCATGTTTTTCATCTTTGGTGTGGACAAGCATATTTTATTTAAACATGTATTTCACGTGCAACGCACGTGCATTTTACTAGTATTCAAAAAGAGGAAACAGTAAGGCAACTGCCTTATGTTACAAGACGAATCTGGGGGGAGGTCAAGCCTAGTCCCCATGAAGCATTGTTTTACAAGAAATGGAAAAGACCCCAAGGAGTTAAAAACCCTGTGTTCTCTTTTAGAAATGGCTTCATTAGCAAGTGCATCCGCGATTGAATTTCCCTTCTTGTAAGAATGCTTGAAAAACTGTGTCCCTCTAGAAGTGAGTCTCCTGATTGCGCATATACAATGATCCATCCACCAAGGGAGAATGGCACCATTCAGGCTGTCTACTAGGAGTGTTGAATCTCTCTCACCAAAGACCCTCACCCCAACAAGAATGAAAGTCTATAATGCCTTTAACAAGGCTAAACACTCGGTCATGTTGTTGGTTGAACTACCAATAACCCGCACACACAAATTCACCTTTGTCATTTCCCAGGATAGCACCCCCAGCTGCAGTACCTGGATTCAATCTCGCTGCCCCATCCACATTAGCCTGCTGGAGGTTTTATCCAACGAATAGGGATTTGTATTCTGTGAGGAACTGGTTTCATGGGACAACCATATACTTCTGCCAAAATGCATTCCTCAACTTCAGCTATGCACAAGATTATCTCAATGAAAATGGGAGTTCCTTATTCAACCCCAATCAATAATACTGCACCACAAGTAAATAATATAAAAAAATAGTCCCAAATGAGCACTGATATCCTTGATTGAAATAAAACCCATAGCCAAAACGTTGCCTTCTTGATCTTCTAGTAGAGAGATGGTCCAGTCTCCTTGTCATAGCCAGAGAGAACAATGTTGACAAAATATGGATTCTGAAAACATAGTAGAGACAAAAATTAACAATGATTTAATTAGATCTAGTCAAGAGGGTCAAGTGTTTTGTGGCCAATAGGACCAAGTGCAAGTGTGCTCATAAAGAGATTCAATCCACAACTTTGAGAAGCAAAGTGGAAAATGAGTACAAAGGCATTTGCAATTTCATTGGGTGAAAGTGCCCATGTGTGCGACACCATTAGGAATCATTAGCTTATGATGCGTCGTCAGGTTACTTAGTAAAATGAATGAGGGTGATCATCTGTGGCCCTATCATCTGTGACCAATCAGGAAGAATGATTGTGATCATCATGTTCAAGCCCATATGTCCTCTACAGTTGAGCATGAGAGCACGACCAATCAAGACTTACAATACCTCAACGGTAAATAAACAATAAAAGAAGAAACATAGGAGTTTTGAGCTTTTTAGTTCGAGGGTACCTATGTTGATACAGACAATGTCTACATGAGTGAAGTCTGGGATTTCTTGGAGAAAGTGAAGCATGGCGGGTGATACACCCACAGCTAACGATGTATTGGCCATCAGATCCATTGACTTTAAAATTAACTGAAAAAAGCTCAAAATTATTTATATATAAGTGTGAAGGCCAGGTTTTGACCCTAGGTCTGTGGTACAACTTTCATGACCAGAAAGGTACTAGTATAGAAAATATTAGTTTGTATCCTATACATAAATTTTCACTCTAAATACAATAGTATGCTACAGTCTTGATTCAATTTAATTTTTGAAATGAGAAAGGAAAGGTTTTTTGGTCAAAAGAACCAGCATAAGCATCACATAGACTTTTAAGGTTAGATTAGAACTTGCAATGTTCATCGAAAAAACCAAATTGCTCAAAGTCAGGACAATGAAACACATTCCAAGAAGGAAAAATAGATGTGTTCCCTGCACTCAAAATAACGTGTTTTTTAACTTGCAATAATACCATCCACATTCTTCGCGAATTAGGAGTCTCACTATCAGAATTCATTAAGTTTGACTAAAAAATTATAAGCAAACAGAGTGACACGTATGTGTGTGTTTGTGTGTGTGTGTGTATAAAATACAGATTTGAGAGAGAAAAAGGATACTGACTCAATATCTATAAGCAAGAACTTCAGCCGGAATGTTTTGATGAGGGCAAGAACCCGAACTAATCTGCTTTACAGCCTCAATCTGCACCGCCTTGCGATCCTCTCTTGCACTCATTTCCAATGCTAATTGTATCTTATAATCCTCATCCACCTCAGGATCTCTTGAAGTGCTTGACCCTGCATCCACTATAGCCGTAAAACCAAACAAAAGAACCTGTTAAATAGAAAAAGAGTTGAGTGAAGTAATGGCTATATTTCAAAGTTTCCAGGCGACGTTAGAACTTTGCAATATAGTACAGCCCATGTCCACTTCATAAAACTGAATTTTGAAGAATGTAAGTTGGCAGAGTTGTTGCAACTCATAAATTGGTGAAAAAAAGTGGATCTATAAAAATAATGGTACCTAAGATACAATTACACTTGCAATGGTTTTAACATTTCTACCTGCAGTGTTGAACCATTCGGAAGTGTGGCGGGAACCCACGTATGGTTTCTCAACCCACAGATAGTTATAGTAAGATTAAATGCAATTGTGTCGATCAGAAACAATATGTGAATAAGTGATTATCACCAAGAAACTGAAATAACAGAAATGGGTGAGAGGGAAAACTGAAATCTATTCCATCTGACTAGACATACGCACCATGTATCTGGCACAGAAGGGAGAACAACTCCCCCACCAGTTAATTAAATTACACTATACGACATAAAGTACACTGGTGAGACAAAAACAGTTCAGTACCTGCCTTGTAAAAGGATGGACTTCTCATTTAGATGACCTTCTCCATCACAACAAACCATTCCAACTGGAAACACACTTTTCTGAAATTATAACTTCTATCATTAGTACAAATTTTAATTATAAACCAACTCTAACAAATTTTTAAAAATGAACCCCAACAAGTACATTGGCATTATCAAAAAACATTTCTGCTCAAGTGTCAATTGTCCTAAGAAGAGTTGGTAGTGAAACAACTTAACATTTGCAATGGGTTTGAATCAAGGACCTTTAAATCCTTATATTTTCGCATTGATTATAGACGGATTAATTGTTCGTATTCAAGAGCAGGTTCCTTATTGTACAATATTTGCAAATGATGTAGTTGAATGATAAAGCTAAAGACGAAGTCAATGCAAAACTAGAATTAGGAATACATACAATAAAAAAGGATTTTCAAATAAATAGGATGAAAACATTATATAAGCAATAAAATCTTAATATGGATAGTCAAAGAAAAGAGATTTAATTGTGATTGATTGGCAAGGATGACATTTTTTTTATAATAAAAAAAAAAAAGCAATTGGGGTTTACACCATGAGACCTCAAAACAAGATTTTCCCAACAACATGCCTTAAAGTATTTTACAAAAGCATAACATCTAGTGAGACACACACTTTGTCCAAAAGATGCATGGATAACACATGTTACATGATTGCCACATAACAAACTGAAATGAAACTATTTACAAGAACAATAGGACCAACATGCTCTACGGGACCAAATGTTGGACATCCAAAAAACATATTCAAAGAACCAGAGAATAATGTTGAAGTTATAGTGATGGATAAGAGGAAAAACTAGAAACGAATAAATCATAAATGAGCACATTCAAAGGAATCCAAGGATGGCCAAGTATGACATAAAATTGAGACAAGTCAATTAAGATGATTTTGATGGGTCTAACAAGACCAGGACATAACACTAATGAAGATAAAAAAAAATTGAGACCAAGGCTGAAAACTGAAGTAGCTTAGGGTTGGTAAGAAATGATAGGAAAAACATGTCCTGATAGAAAATATATTTTTCCTCACTAACCAGGACTCAATGAAGGATTGGGTGATGATCTTTTCCAAGCCTAACTATTTTGTCTTATCCAAATTCACAACTAGGAGTGTCAATGTGGGTCTCTGCAAGTTTGAATTTGAACTAAACCCAAATACAAATCTTTACATGCCCGAGCTTCTACATATAATCCTGATGTGATATCGGTGTAGGGGCAAATGCAATATTTACCCCACACCCAAACACCCCTATTTCTCCAATTTTTTGCCCCTCTTAAAGAAACACAATATCAAAATAAAAACCGAAATGGAGTACAAACTACCAAGATTACCTGAAAAACTGCATGTCTTTCTTGGATTTCAAGAGCCCTTTGTGTTATAATAGTTTGAAGCTTTGTCCCAACTGAAATATCAAATCGTTGTTAAAAAATGAATCGAAATAGAACAAAGAGAGAACTTCATATCTTTAAGTTTTAACAAAGGTTTAATGTAATCGAACTATACCTGAAGGTGATTGGTGTTTCCAGCAGATGATCGAAGCAGAAAACCCTTGTAGTAGTAGCACCTGTTGAAGAAGAAAATTTGGATCTTAAGTTTTGTGGAATCGAATACCCTAGATCGATTGAATCAAGTAGGAAAAATAAAATCGACCTTTCTTGTCTGAAACAGACCCTAGATCCACAACACAAAAACACACATAGTTATCTTGATGTGATCGATAAGAAACCCTAGTTCTCAGCCAATTTAATTCGTTTTAGAAGAATTAGAATCGATTGATTGATCGAGAGGGATCGATCTGAGTGAGGGAGTTGTGAGTTTTTGGATCGATCAAGAAAGAGAGCTCAAGTTGTGAGCTCTTGGAAATAAGGTGTGAGAATGGGAAGAAAGGTTTTGGAAATAAACGCAAGAAGGTAAAGGTGGGAAAGAAACTCTACAGCGACCGACTTGATTTTTGTTTGTCGCTAAATTGCTCTTTAATGACCGAAAAAATTGAGCTGTCGCTAAATGTCATCGCTATTTATCAGTTTTCTTATAGTGGAGATATTCAATCCTCTTCTCTGATTTTCCAATCAACAAGCTATCGATACACCAAACCTATCGATACAAAATTAAGGTTGATTGGACCAATCACGAATTAAAATTCAACCAATTAAACCAATCAATAGAAATATAATCCAATCAACCAATTGGGCAAATCTAAAAAATCAAATGAAATTTTAATTGATCAAATCATGAATCATTAAAATAATATAATCGTTTTAATCAATCACCAATCATTAATTACCAATCGATCTTGAAAATCAACAATCAATATGTTTTTAGACCAATTTGAATTTATTATAAATCAAAATTACCAATCAAAATGATTGATACAATGAAAACCATAAATAAGCTAAAAAATTATTTACAAACCGATTGACGGAGAAGATCAAATGTTAAATGAAATTATGTTTTATTTGGCCAATCGAAATTGAAGGGGGAGCTTCTTTAATTTCATGTGATCTATGAGAATCATTACTCTGTGAGAATGAGAGCCTTCATGTATGCGCTTTTAATCGACCAAGACTCCTTACATACCTTGTTCAGCCAAGACGCTTCATGCATGCTCTTCTCAAAAACCCCCCTTTTCGCTTCCACTTTCCAAAGCCTCTTGAATCATACTTTTCAGGAACATCTTCATAAGTTCAACCTTGTAATTTTGTATGATATTCTCATATATGATGTTTGACTACGCTAGCCATATTGTCCACGTCCAAAAGGTGCTTCAAATTCTACATGGAGATTAATTGCATGTTAAATTATCCAAGGGGACCGATCAAAAAAAAAATATTATCCAAGGGTTGGGATCCGTTGACTCCTAAGAATTACTCATGAAAAAAACACATAATCCCAGCCCTTTAAACACAAAATCCAATGGTTGAGATTTATGTGTATCTTGATAACACAAATCTCGAAGATACTCTCAACCATTGGATTTTGCATTTAAAGGGTTGGGATCATGTGTTTTTTTTCACAATTCATTCTTAGGAGTCAAGGGATCCTGACCCATTATTCAAATGCACCTTTGGGCATCAAAGTGTGGAGTATTTGTGACTCGGGAAAGAGTTGTAAACATCCAAATAAAATTGAAAGCATGATCGACTAGACCTAAAAAAGAACCATCAATGGTCTACAACGAGTTTTGGGCTTAACAGGTTATTATTGAAAATTCATCACCAATTATGGGCAATTAGTGCACCATTAACGAAATTAATTTTAAAAAATGCATTGATATGGAGCTCGAAAGTGGTAACCGCCTTTGCAAATTGGAAAATGGCTGTGACCACTTTACTAATGCTAGCAATGCCAGACTTCACCAAGACCTTTGTCATGGATTGTGACGTTTCTGATTCTAGCATCAAAGGAGTTATAATAAAATAAGGGTGTTTGATTGCTTTCTCAAGCAAGGCACTTCAACGAAAATGCAACGGTTATTCTACTCATGAGAAAGAACTACTTACAATTGTGTTTACAGTCACAAAATAGAGACCCCACCTCCTCGGTAGGCATTTCATCATTCGGACCAATCATTATAAGTCTAAATCACTTGCTAGACCAACAGATAGCCACATTAACACATTATAAATGATAGACCAAGTTGTTGGGATATGACCACTCCATTTTCTACAAAAAGGGTCAAGAGAACCAAGTTACGGATGCTTTGTCTCACCAATTTGAAGAACCAATGGTTCAACAATATCAAGGGTTCTATGGGATGAAATAGACCACATAAAGGCTTCTTACAGCCAAGATCCATTGCTGCACGAAATAATCCAAACGCTTGAAAATGAGCCCTTCCAAATATTCATTCAACAACGGCCTTTTATGTACAAGCATGGGGTAGCTCTAAGCCCCACAACTCCTATTTGCTAACAACTCATGTATGTAATAACACCTTATCAAGTATGGGTGGACATCTCCATGGATCTCATAGATGGACTTCCTCAATCACAAGGTAAAATACGTGCACCTCATAGCCCTATCTCATCCATACACGACCTCAAAAGTGGCTCGAGCTTTCATTGCAAATGTACTCAAGCTACATGGTGTGCCATCTAATGACACCTCTCTCAAGACTTTAGGGTCACGGGAATTAGGAGTCACCATCAAGTTTTAGATCAAGGAACCAAATTTACGACAACTCGTTAAATTCCCCATGAGCTCTTTGGACAACCTTCTATTCAACTTACTTAAAAAAATCTCTTCTACCCATGAGACAGAGTAAAACAAAGATTGGAAATGAAGAAATAAATAGAAACTACAATACCATGTTAGCTCACCTATATGGATAGAAAGCTCGTGCAATCTCAACATCATACTCCAAATTGTTCATCCAACAAAATCACTAAATTAGCATACATAAATCAATCTGTATTCTTCCTTCTGGTTTTCTACTTACTAATTTTTTTTACTTGTCAAAGAACAAAACACTAAATGGCACAGCATATGTCAATCATGCAGCACCAATTCAAAATGCAATGATACATGTGCAAACATTATCACCAGCATCGTACCTAGTAGTTCTTAGAATGGACCTTGAGACCAGTGGATTATTTATCTGCTTCAATAGTCGATATAATGGTTCTTGCCAGTTTGAGGAGGACAAAACAAGCTTTTTTTTTTGTCATATAATCCTGCCAGAGAGAGAAAGTTAAAATATATACACACCTATAATGATCAGTCTCAAATGAGAAAACAACAGTAAAAGGAAGCATCTAAGTTACCCAAAGGAACCATAACCACTGTTCTTCGATTATGTTAAAATGCTTCATTTCAATATCCCTGTTATAACCAAATTAAAAACGAAATATTTTTTGTTATGAGAAACATAAATTACAATCTGAATAAACAATCAAGACCATTAAGGATTGCTTCAGCAGTGAAATAATTTGCCTCAGCATAATCAAATGAAAATTCCACTTCTTTGATTGGAAATTATAATTCTCATTTTGGAAAATAGTGATAGGTAGTAATAGTAATGAATCTTACCATGCCTGCCAAAAGTGAACTCCAAATCCTTTTTGGGTGTTGTTTAATGCTACTTTCCTTCTATAAAACATTCATAGACCCAGTAAATTAGCAGCCTAGGCGGCTCAATCAGAACTAAGCAATTTTAACCTTTTTTAACATACATGCTCTAAACCACCATTTGAGTACTCTTCTTGAAAGATTGAAAGGAAGAAAATCAACTTGAACCTGTTCACATTTTCAATACCATTTTGAATTTTGTTCATCGATTCTTGATCGCTCGTATGACTTATCACCTTTCATTATGTCCGATAGCTCTCGGATTGAACATGAAGTGCTTCGAAGCATTTTATCATAAAGTATATGTGTCTTCTCCCGGAAACCTAACCCAATCAAACAGTCCTTTAACAATTCACAAGTATTGGGATACGGTGGTATGCCTTCATCAATCATCATCTCAAAGTATCTACACGCATCCTCGACTCTACCCTTCTTCTTACACAAACCATGGACCATGACAGCATAAGTTGAAACCGAAGCATAAAATCCCCTCTCCGCCATGCTCTCCCAAACATCCATTGCTCGATCAAACCTTCCTATTTTAATCAGCATCTTGAGAACCATGTTATAAGTATGCCTATCTGGCATACAAAAATTCTTTTCCATTCTTTGGATCAACTTAAGGGCCTTATTAACTTCACAATGATCACAATGGAATGCTTGGATTGCATTGTAACTCCATACATCCGGATTAACTCCTATCTCAATCATCTCATCTAATAGCACGTAAGCATCATCCACTCTTTGATTTTTACAAAATAGCTTAACAATGCAGTTAAAAGTAAACACATTTGGCGCTAAGTTATATCTCCTCATTCTATCAAGCACTCTCAAAGCCGAATGAACATCGTTTGCTTCACATGAAGCACGAATAAATACAGAATAAGTACAAGCATCCGGATTCAGACCATGAGACCCCATTTCTCGAAATAGCTTATAGGCCTCATCTGCCTTCCCCCCTCGACACAAGGATTCTAAAAGTGTATTATATGCAACCACATCTAGAAGACATCCTCTTTCGAGCATTTCATCAAACAAATTCCGAGCTTGACTAGAATCTCCTAAATCACCCCAACCCCTCATGAGAATGCTATAAGTTTTAGGATTCGGCATGAATTCAACCTTAGCTTTTGCATCAAAGAATTCTTGGGCGAATTCCACGAATTTCTTTTTACATAATATGTAAAAAAGCTGATTAAGATCATCAATTCCAGGTTTAAGACCAAAATCATTCATTTTCTTAAAAGCTCTAATGGCATCCATCGGTAAATCTGCTCTACAATAAGCCCTAAAAATAATCCAGAAAAATTGAGGCTTGATTTCAGGATGATCTCTGCTGTTATAGTCTCTAATCTCAGAAAGAAAATCCCAAATCAAAGGAAATTGCTTACTACTTCCGAGGATTTCTACAAGAATTTGGTGGCTATCATCACTATGAACAAAATTGGGTAATCTCCGAGCCCAAACGAAGAATCTGTGAGCAGAAACTCCAAGATTCTTACATCTTTTCAAAACTTGTTCAACCAAATCTGTAGAAATCTTTGTGGAAAAACAATGGAGGACTGATTCTAGATCATGATGAGGGTTCCGAAAATCACTAAGAACTCGACAGATCTGATTCACGTCCTCAACTATCGAAGAGGGGTTTGATCCAACTGGTTCTGTTTGAGAGAAAAATCTCTGATGAAACTGAGAGGATTTAGTGGCATTGGTGTGAAGGATGCAAGCTAGTGTTCTTCTACTTAGAACTCTGATGGCCATTTTCGGATGACTGAATTTACAGGACAAGAACTCACCTTTGATCGAAACCCCTTGTTGATTTGGCTGAGAGAGAAATTGGATTCTTCAGAGAAAATTTGTTCTTCTTTTGAACTAACATCTCTTAGGGTATGTTTGCAATACTTCCGAAGTTTGAAATCTGAAATTTGAATATGAAATCTTATTACGAAAAAGTTGCGTTTATAATTTTTCAGTACTTCTAATTACAAATAGAATTTTAAAACATAGTGATCATTTTAACAATATTATCCTTTTATAATTTTAATAAATTATTAATAAAAAAATATAACATATTATACATAATGAAACCATCCACATATTTAATTTCAATTTCTAACAATTCAAACACCCCAAAAGTATTATTTTCAAATTGAATTCATACTTATGAAATTATATTCTAACAAGGTAATATTTAAAAAATAAATAATTATTTATTTTCTAGTTGAATTGTAGTCTGATTACGTAAAGTAATCATATCAATTTGTATTTGCGATGAGAATATGTCATTATAACATGGTGAATATTGTGATGGTTCAGAATCTACTAAAGAATTACTCTATTTGTCAACATCAACTTCCTATTGTCGAAACAACTCATCATGGAGATAAACACGACATAAGAAATTATGTATTGTCATGCATAAAATAATAATGTCCTGTTAGATGTAATAGTAATATGAAAGTATTCTATTTAAAATTTGAAATCTTTTTTTCCATATACTAAAAGTCCTCTCAATGACATTTTTTAATCGAGTCGTGTACATGATTAAATTTCTCATTTCTATCCATTGCACATGTTCATCAATATGTTATTAGCCAATCTCGTGTGTTGTGATATGAAGTCATAAAACCCCTAGTGTATGTGTGTGTGTGTGTGTGTGTGTGTGTGTGTGTGTGTGTATACAACATCGCATAAATAATACATATCTATAACAAATATAAAAAATATGTAAAATTTATGCTATTGATTGTAAGATTAATTTCAAAAATATAATTTGAAAATACATACCTGAAGGAGGCATTGAAAAATTGTTAGTCGGATTATGCAATGTCTCATTTAATACACTCGAGTCATGTGCAATTCATTTCCATCTAGTAATCACATATATGAATTTTATATCAAAATCACACACCACTATTACATTTGAAAACATTTTCCCTGTCCCCTTTCTTTGAATGGGACTTGTTGGTCAAGCGGAATGTGTGCATCAATTAATATGTAATTTAAAGCACCAAGAACACCCTTAAACGACTCTTCTCTCAAATGTACATGAGATCGAATTTCTCTCATTAGCTTGTCAAATGTTGGGGGGACTATTATCTCTCATGCAAACTGTATCATTGCATCCACACACTTCATGAAAATACCTACTTACGGTTTCTTTAGAATGTTGGAATCGATATTTTACTAATCGATTCTGACAATTATGACATATTGTCATAAAAAAACATTATCATTTTCTCTTCTACATTTATATATCTAATATCACTTCGCTAATTTGTATCTCAAAAATATTCATATAATTGTACGAAAACATTCTTCTCCATCCTAAAGATATCATACATTTGTGTTAAAGATCTTTCTAAAAGTTCTCGCACATATATTTTACTAGAAAGTGATGAGGTGCACAAATTTTGTCAAACATTCATACGATTTTTAAGTTTAAGTATAAAAAGTACTGTTATCAATCTCATTAACAATCATTGCTTTGGTGTCATTATCACTAAAACACAATGAAAAAAATATCAAATTTAATACTAATTGAAGTTATAAAAAAAAGAATTTTCAAATATGTAATCTATTTAGTAAGTTAAAACATGCATATTTGATTAGATAATAAGATAATAATTCAAATTAAACAATCAAAATTTTCATAATATCATCAATGATAACAACAACAAAAAAAAAAATCATCCATATTAACTATCCAAAAATATCAAAATATAAAAATAACCATCCATAGTAATTATCTAAAAATATCAAAATATAAAAATAACCAATACATCATTGATTTTTATTTAAAAAAAAATGTTTGACTTCAACTAATTATTTTACAATAAACTCCAAAAATTGGATCTTCTCTGCTTTATTATCCAAATCCATAAATGCGCGTTTCAATTCTAATAGTTGTGCAAATTTCAATACAGCAATATGATAAGTATGAATGCTTTCACTCCTACATTCTTCAAATCATTTATAACTTCATTCACATCTTTAAAACAAGATCCCTTGCTAGCCTCTTCTTTATTAATATGTTCTTCGATGACATTAATAAGTTTCTCCAAGTTTTTCTCAATGGTGTCACCATTATTCGAATTTCTACGATTCTTCTTCACTGGACCTTGTGATGTGTTCTCTTCAAGTGAGATGACACCGATGTCACTATTCATTCTTAGGTATTGGGGTGTCTTCTACACTTACACCTTAGAAATATGTATCTCATTTCCTTGAAAATGAGTCACCATAAGTGTCTTCATCATCTAAATTTGTGTATTCCATAAGTTCATAATCATTTACATCTCTATCAACAGTGGGGCATAGAATCGATGAGAAAAGATTTCATGTTTTATCTCCATTTGAAAGAGTGTTTTAAAAAACACCCATCATCAATTCAACATATACGAGAGATTTGTTCTTAAATTTTTTAACTTCAAGAATTCTCTATTTCAAACAATAATATAAAAATAATTAGATTAAGTCTACTTAATCAAGTTAAAAATATGTACGTAAAGTAAAAGACTTGTCTCTAAGACATCATCCCACTTCTACGAAGGTCAATTTATAGTATTGATATCCGTACGAAGTCCATGCTTGGATAATCCAAGAAGTTTCCGCCATATATTGTAATCAACCCTCAAGTAATCATATTGATTTTTGAACACCTTATAACTAAAATTTACTCCCCACGCCTTATTGAATTCATATTCTAATATTTTCTATGAAACACTAGTAAGAGATACTCCTCTGTACCCTACCTTGTTCACCTCACTTAAGCATAACTCAATAAAGTGCTTCTTTTTCGAATAATCTGTAGAAAAATATGCTCTATCAACACTCTTTTCTTTATCTTTATTCTTGGGAGTCATATCTATGTATAACAATGAAATAAAAGTATTAATCTGATGGAGCAAATACCACAACAATATATTTAAAGCCTTAAAGTGGGTTGTTCATGACTTCCAACAATATGGGAATATTAACCAAATTAAAACCATAACAATATATCTCAAAATTGTCTTATTTATACAAACTATTTTTTTATTACATAGATATGACTCCCAAGAATATAGTCAATTTATTAATACATACCTCAAGAATTGATACCTCTAAATCCATCATATGCTTATCAATCAAAATTTAAGATCTCAAACTCTTAATATACAAACTAAGAGACATGAAACAAAAAAGTATCATTCAAAGTGCAAAAGCAAATCATTTTATCTCATTTATGTATTAAATAATATAATTTTGTTTTCTAATATCCTACTTTTTAGTCTTTCTAATTCATATTCACATTCACACATTATCTCTCTCTCTCTCTCTCTCTCTCTCTCTCTCTCTCTCTCTCTAATTCATCAACACCAAACAAAACACAAGAAACAATGAAACAACACATATAAATCCAATAAAAAATAAAGTCGTGTGAGAGTTGGGTAGCATTAATAACTCTGTACTAGATGATATTTATTCAAAATTTGAGTGGAAAATCTAACAGTTTATATTAGAAAATTTACAGTTATGTACACGTGACAGATTAAATTCTTAGCATTAGATGAGTGGAATTGTATCTATAACATATTATTACTATGCTCCTGAGTGTAATGAAGATAGACTTGCCATTAAAGATCATTAAAATTTTATTTTGTATAAATTGTAAATTATTGAATAATTTTATGTTAGTGAGTTCCAATATTAGGGATTTGTTTTCTAGATAAGTGTTAATAAGATACGAAATATTAAAATACATATAAATCAGATTGTTGGATTTGACACTTATAAGCGAGTCCATATTAGTAGCCTCCTAGAAAGTCATTAGAAATAGCAATAAAGATATAGCATATTAGTAGACTTGTCTCTATAGGATTGAAATTAAAATACTTGGACTTGTCTTTATATCATATTGGTAGACTTGACTCTATAGTATTAATAGACTTGTCTTTATGGCATTGAAATTGACATTGATAGACTAGTAGACTTGACTCTATAGCATTAATAGACTTGTCCTTATAGCATTGAAATTGACATTGGTAGACTTGTCTTTATGTCATATTAGTAGACTTGACTCTATAACATTGATAAACTTGTCTTTATATCATATTAGTAGCCTATAGAAAGAGTAATAAAAATATATATACTATCACCAATCTCTCTCTCTCTCTCTCTCTCTCTCTCTCTCTCTCTCTCTATTCTTCGGTTCTTTAACAGTAGGTAACCTTCTAGAAGGTCATAGAAAGAGCAATACCGCCAGAAAACAAGAAGAAATCTACAATTTTGTTCATTGAGAAGATGAACAACTCAACACTACACTAATGGTCTGCACAAGAAAAGTGTGGCGCCCTACCGGACGCTAACACAAATCCCCATGTCAGATCTCGAGGTAGTAGGTGGCACCTCGAAATTTTGGCATGGTTTCTTCTGTTTATGTTAGCATTCCAAGGTGTATAACCTTCACCTGATAAACGACATACAATCCTGCATATATACGCATAAAATAGAATACTAGCGGAAGCTTCTACACATCTAATATCGTACGATAGATCAGAGTGCGGAAGAAGAAAATTTATATACAAGATTATACAGAGATTTTCTCACTCTAACAAAAGTCCTAACACTCAAGACAGAATCCATAAGACTACCTGGGGGAACTGACACCAATAGGGGGTATAGCCCTAATACTTACCAGGTGACGGACTCTGGTTATCTACCTGACCAACTAGATGATCCTCATTCGTGCTCTATACTTGCCTTGCCAAGCTCTAAATCTGAAACTAAAAAATGGAGAAGGAAAGGGTGAGTAACAATGGTTACCCAGTAAGGAAGCAACAATTTCTGCCAATAACCTCTCCTAACATGAACGAATAAACATACTGAATCATTTTAAAATAAACAAAGTTTTTACAGAAAAAAATTACGATTAATTGGTACATATAGCCAGGGATGAACAACTAACATTTTAAAACTCACATTACATCGATCATCATTACTCACTATAACATTATCTTTTTATACAAATTTAATTGATCAAATGGAAATATTAAACATGCATTTCATTTTATATATCAAAATAAGCAACAGATACATAATACACAATGGTGGAGTATTAGAATTAGAGAGTTGGGATTCACGACTGGATCGCTCCCAGTCGGGACATGATGTTACAATTCTTCTCTGACTTTTAGTTCCTGATTTTGTGGCTGGTCACTGTTTACCACACTTGGTTGACCATTTATCCGGCTCAGGCTGGCCGTTTGACGTGACCGTAAGCAATGGGTCTCTTTTCGATGTGTCAGAACGTTCGACTACTATAGATTGTTAGTGATCACTGACTAATCATCTTCGTCTATGCCTATCAGGCGTGCATGTGATTCCCAAATATACAAACCATTCGTATACGACCACCTTTACATTACAAGTTCACTGGTAAAGATAGAGAGGAATAAACCCGGATTTCAGTTGTGACTCCACTCTCATACGCGTCCCATACCACGTATGAGCTTGGTGGTCCCTACCGTACATCCCAGGTTAGTACACCACTCCGGATGATATGACGCACTATCCCTTCAAGCATTCACAGACTCTTTAACAGCTCACAAAATAGCTACATATATATTATTTTCATTTGAAAACAAAAGAGAAATTAACAATACAAGGTTAAGAATAGATATCCAGTTTCCTACCATGCAAGTGTGGCCACCCGGCCTAAAATAAATAACATAACGGAGCGCCTCGCGCTAACAGAAATTTAAATAAACATGCAACCAACAATATTATCCCTGGATATCTGTTCACCAACCTACACACAACACAACAACGTAAAATGCAGACATCACCCCTCGGGTGTGACTCTAACATTTTACCGTTTCATACCCTTTTTTTCTTTTTTCGATTTTTACAATTTTCAATCTCTTCAATAAAAACATCCATTTTCTGATATTCATCAACTCAATATGAGTTCATTGAATATTAAATCACATTTTCCAACTAAAGAATTTATTTTTATCAAAAACCTTAAAAAAATATAAAAACTTATATTAAAACGGGTTCCGAGCAGTGCACAGGACTCAACTTACAGAAATAACCCAATAAAATACCTTACCCACGTATAATTTGTTAAAAATATAATTAAACATATCAATCATGCAATTTCTGGCGTGAATTTTTGAAATAACAAAAGAATTCTACATTTCGGAAATACATCCAAAATTTTCCAATAAAATCATAAATGCAATTTTCACAATCTACGATTACTAATAGAAATTGAGAGTTCCTTACAATCTCTAGGCGACGGAATTGAAGCACGTGCACGGAAATCGAGGCGAACGGCGCGGAAATCGAGACGGACCGAACTTCGAAGCGGCTGATTTTCGAAATCGGCCCGGTGGTTTTGAAGATCTCGATGTGCTCGTCTCTTCTCCATTCTACGATGAAAGACGGTTTGACCCCGAAATTGATGAAAATCGAGGTTGAAGTTACGAAATCTCCGTATAAAAATACGACTGATTTTTGACTATACGGGGTGAAAAAGGCGAGAAAACAAAAGGAATTTGGTTGGGTTATGTAGAGAATGAGGCTGCGGACGTTTCTCCCTTCTGCGTCGGAAGACGGTTTGACCCCGAAACGAACGAAATTCGAGGTCAAAGTTTCGAAATTTCCGTATCCAAATACGGTTGATTTTTGATGATATCGGGTGAAATAGAAAGTGAAACGAAGAAAGGTTGGGTGGGTTTTGTAGATGTCGAAGCTGCGGACATTTAGCGTCGATCGTCGACGGCGAACCGTTTGTGAGAGATCTGAGATGGAAGATCGAAGAGAAAAAAAAAATTTTGTTTTTTTTTTATATGTCTCGGCCGTATGGACGCGTTGGGGAAGATGACATATAAAAAAAAATTAAAAATATTATTTAAATAAAATGTGGGACGAATTCGGTATTTTGTCAATTATTTCGATCGATGATAACTTGATCATCCGGACTCCAAAACTGACAAATGAATACTCTATTTCACCTAATTTTTTGTTCCGGATCTAATGGTATAGTCAATTTCTAAAAATTATGTCTCCATAAAAAAATTTACATTTTTGGCCTGATGTGACCCCTAAACTTGATGTCGTTTTCGTTTTTTTACGATAATTCGACTTCCTGATCTCCAAAAATGACAAATAAATAGTCTATATTCAATAATTTTTTGTTACGAACCCAATGGTATAATCGAATTTTAAAAATTATTGCTCTAACACAAAATCACTGTTTTAGCCTGGTCCGACCCGGTAATCGAGGATCTTGCAACTTTTATATTCGGACTCGCATTTGAGCGTGCTTACAGGCTAAACTATGTTTTTCGATCATTTTGAATCTAATGGTGAAGTCAGATTCCATTAAAAATGATCAGAAATATCCTAAAATTTTACCCCTAAGTCCCACTTTCAAGATTTTATTAAAATTTCACTATTTATTTTTCCTCGAGATACGAATTAAAAATTCAGGATTTTACAAGAAGAGATCTGTAGTTTTGTTCACCGAGAAGTTTGTCTATGTTCCAATCAAGTAGTTCAAATCCCTTCAAAGGGTTGAGATACCCACACACAAAAAAATGGACACAAGGTAATATTAATGGGTTCGATCGGTTGTTTGAGAGTTTGGGTTTTTGTTGAAGTATTTATTTTTGATTTGATTGTTTATTTCAGATTTATTTTAATGTTTTCTCAATACTACATTCACATGTTGTTAATCGTTCAAGAAAGAACAATAGAGTACTAGATGCACATACCTGCGTATATCTTAACAACCGAGTTGGACATGAAGGAGATGTAGAAGAGAAATGATAGGTAAGGGTGTATGGATTTTTATGAGGGAGGGATATGTGATAGAAATAGTTATTTTAAGGAAGGTATTTTAGGTATAAATTATTTTTTTAGATTTCAGAACTTCCCTCAAGTAACTTTCTATCGCTGATTATATTTTGCTGAAAATGTCTTCTTGTCCTGAAATCTGAAACTAAACAAACATGGTTTAAAGATCTGAGGTCCAAATTTTAATGGGGGACCGACTCCATTCAGACTTCAAAAGTGTTAGCAAACACACACTTAGCTTATTTCACTCCATTTCTGAGATCGCCTTCACCATACAAAGGAGAGCCATCGGAGATCGTCGTTGCCTGAGGGCGCCACTAGTTTATAAACCCTATAGACACCCAAATTTGATCGGGCCCTCGACGCAAAATGCCCCAAAAATTGTAAAAATTGGAATGGACTCTAAGGCCCAAACTTATAAAAATACAACGTATTTTGTCATCCAATTTTCAATAAACAGCCCAAGGCTACTCACGTGGCCCATGGACCCAAACACCTCATCACCCTCCTACATTCTTCAATACCAACCCAATGCAAGCCCAAACCCATTTTTACTCTAACCAAACCCAAGCCCACTCAACTCAATCCAACATAAGCCCAAACCCATTATCCAAGTCTATCCTACTCAACCCAAATCCATTCCTATTCAACCAACAACCTAAGCCCAACCAAACACTCTACCCAAGCCCAAATCATTCAACCCAAACCCAATCCAACATCACAACCAATCACCACAATCATCAAAGTGTGACACATGTCATCACCCTATCTCACCTCCCTCATCCAACCACCAACTCCCATCACCTTTCTCTAAACAATTAAATATCCCATTAACTTTTCTCTAAATATCATCTACCCATACCTCCAACCTATACCTCCTTCTAACCTATCCTATCCATTTTCTCAAATCAAACACTTATAACCTACACCTCCTCCTAATCTACCCTTATCATTTCCTATAAAACCTATCTCTACAACCTAAACCTACACCCATCCTCTCAAATCAAACACTCATCATTTCCCATCAACTCATTTCAACCCTTCATTTCCACCCACTTTGACACATGTCATCATCTTCCTCACCTTCCCAAAATATCATCAACCACTTCTTTCTCAAACTTATAATCATTCTATAATTTTTCTTCATTTCAACCAACTTTACCCCTAAAATAACTCCCCATATTCTATAAATACCCACTCATTCTTAACTCTCAATCCCTAATCAAAAATCCAATAAAAAACTATCAAAAAGACTAAAAAAAGAAATTAATCTCTCAACCTTTTTTTCTCAACTCATCCTACTACCTCTAACTCTCAATCTTCAACACTCTACTTCTTCTAAAACAAGTCAAGAAAATCTACAAAGAAGACTCATCAAGGAAAGTCAAAGGAACTCAAGGTCAATGTGGGTTTGACACAAGAATACCCCTCAACCCCCCTCTTCTACTCACCCCCTTCTCCACACATTTGCACACATCACAATATTTTAAATCACCAAAGAGCCCCTTCTTCAATAAGGGTGCCCTCAATGGTTTGAATCAATATCAAAAGCCCTTCACACTTGAGGGTGCACATCGAATCTTCTTCGATTTTATTTTCTTTTATTTTAAAAAGACCGAATCCGAGGTTACCATCTATGATGGATGGAGTAGGGTGCCTAACACCTTCCCTACTCCATAAATGGACCCCTTACCTTTGAATCAAAGGTTGGACCATGCACCTTATCCTACGAGAGTCATAAAAAAATGTCAAAATGACATGTCTTTTTCAAAAATACAAATTCGGGTGACCATTCACACCCTTTTATCAATTTGAATGGTGGCGACTCCAAAACACCCCAAAGTGGATGGATGTTTCAAAATGATGCAAATCCCATGTCCACAGCTTGGCGACTCCGTTGGGGAGTACATACTAATTGGTCCGACCCTCTTCCTTGATTCGGTTATTCCAAAAAAAAAAGTTTGTTTTCTTTTTGTGTTGTTTTCTTTTGATTTATCTACTAACATTTGCTTTGTTTCTTTTTTTTTATTTCACAAGTTTCACATGGGAATGGTTGTAATATTTATTTACATATGCTTTTGTTTTATTTTTATTTTGGGACAAAGAATGTAAAGATGGATACGTTTTAAAAAAAAATGCACACACATGCACATGCGATGCATAGCCCCTATGCATAAGCCACCCCCTCCTCTTTAAATTTCTAACCCCGGATGCCGGTACTCTCAAGCCCCCGAGATCGCTATTTTGGGTGGCTGGGAGGAGAACATCCACCCCATTCACCAACCTAAGACATGTACACTTCGGTGTACATCGAGGTTTGAAGAATGGGTAGCCGAAAAACTACCTATAAACCGTATGCATCGAAGCGTAATTAATAGACAAAGGACACTAAGACTTTCAAAAGTTAACTCTGTATCCATCCCACATGTGTATATTGTAATATTTAGTTTATTTCCCTTTTAGCCCACGAAGGCAAGTTGTATAGATTTTAGGATATTTTTATTTTGTTCTCGTTTATATGTCCCCCTAGGTAAAATGGGGAAATATATATATTTTTTTATGTTATCATGTGCATCATCAAAAAAAAAAGTGACATTTTTGTGGCCCAAGCCAAAAAATAGAGGCTATGTGCCTCAAAACTCAAAAATTCGGAGTTAAAATGGGATGAGGACAAAAAACAGAGCAAGTTTGGAAAGCCAAAAAAGATTCTAGTCCGTGTTTGAAGCACGGACTCAAGATACATGCTCTGGTCCGTGTTTGAAGCACGGACCAGTGCAAAAAAAAAAAATTTAAGGTTCTGGTCTGTTTTTTAAGCACAGACCAGCCAAAAAATGTTAGGTCCGTACTTGAAAAATGGACCCAAAAAAAAAAATTTAAGGTTTTGGTCCATTCTTGAAGCATGGACCAGCCAAAAAGGGTTAGGTCCGTACTTGAAAAACGGACCCAAAAAAAAAAATTGCTTATTTTGTTCCTTATGTCAGTCCTGACAACTTTCCTTCTTGGAGTTTTTTTTATTTTGAGTTTTAAAGTTTGAAAATGACTAAACAAATCACTTTACTGTAAAACTCAAGGCCTACTACTCAGAATCGATCCTGCTCAAAACGGACTTTCCCCAACGTGATTCACTATCGATCTTGGTCATAATCAAACCCATCCTTCACTGAGTATTCACTTCAAAGTCGGTCAACGACCCAGACCCAGATCCATTCAAATTGGGTCCACGACCCAGATCCAGATCCAGATCCATTCCAACTGGGTTCACGACCTAGATCCACGTCAATTAGGTCCACAACCCAGATCCTTTCCAACTAGGTCCATGACACAGATCCATTTCCAACTGGGTCTAAGACCTAGATCCAACCAAATAGGGTCTACGACCTAGATCTACTTCAACCAGGTCCACGACCTAGATCCATTTTGTCTGGTTCACGACCCAGATCCAATCAAACTGGGTCAACGACCTAGATCCATTTCAATTGGGTCCACGACCCAGATCCTTTCCAACTGGGTCCACAACCTAGATCCAACCAAATTGGGTCTATAATCCAGATCCATGTCAACTGGGCATGACCCAGATCCACTTCAACTGGGTCCACGACCTAGATCCATTTTGTCCGGTTCACGACCTAGATCCAATCAAACTGGGTCAACGACCCATATCCATTTCAGTTGGGTACACGACCCATATCCATTTCCAACTGGTCTATGACCCAGATCCATTTCAAATTGGGTCAATGACCCAGATCCATTTTAATTGGGTCCACGACCCAGGTCCATTTCAACTATGCCCAACCCAGATCCATTTCAAACTGGGTCCATGACCCAGATCCATTTTAACTGGGTCCACAACCCAGGTCCATTTCAACTAGGCCCAACCCAGATCCATTTCGTTTGGGTCCACGACCCAAATCCGCTTCAACTGGGTCCCCGACCCAGGTCCATTTTAATTGGGTCCACGACCCAGATCCAATCAAATTGGGTCCACAACCCAGATCCATTGTATTTGGGTTTAAGACCCAGATCCACTACAGACTAGATCCATATCCAATTTCGAACCAAGTCCATGATTCGTCTATGATCTAACAAAGATAACAACCAATCAATCGACTCAAACGCGTTCAACTTTCTCGAAAAATAAAAAATAAAAAAATTTTTCAAAAAGCACCAATTACAATCCTTGATCAAAGTCGATGCCTAGAAAGATCTTACCCTATTGATACGAAGGGAATAGACTATGTCTATTCAGGGAACAAGGTGATTTAAGAGTGCCATTGTGCGCCGTCCCTTCCTTGGAAATTTGCCTGGCCGACGGTGATTTCAGAGAACTGAATTGAGAGCTGCCAAAAACATGGGTTCTTCTAACTCGATTTATCTCAGAAATTACTTTTTCCAAAATACCTTACCGCCTCCGTGTTTATGCCAGCTCCGTGCTGATGTAATTTCTTTTCAAATGTTCTATCAACTCCGCGTCGATACCAGCTCCGTGTTGATGTAACTTCTTTTCAAAATACCTTACTGACTTCGCATCGATGCCAGCTCTGTGCTGATGCAACTTCTTTTCAAAATACCTTACCGACTCCGTGTCGATGCCAGCTCCGTGCTGATGTAATTTCTTTTCAACTGTTTTATCGACTCCGTGTCGATGTCAGCTCCGTGTTGATGTAATTTCTTTTCAACTATTTTACCGACTCCGTATCGATGCCAGCTCTGTGCTGATGTAATTTCTTTTCAAAATGCTTTACCGACTCCGTATCGATGCCAGCTCCGTGTTGAAGAAATTTATTTGCAAAATGCTTTACCGACTTCGTGTCGATGCCAACTCCGTGCTAATGAAATTTCTTTTTCAAAATATTTTACCGACTCCGTGTCGATGCCAGCTTCGTGCTGATGTAATTCTTTTTTCTCAAACGATCAAACTTCGCGCTAGCAAATCACGTTTTCAAATTCACCTAATTAAATTTCACTTTTAAGTACCATCCCTAATAATTATCGGACTTAATAAAACATCATGCATCTTCCTTTTGATAAGTAAGATAATAACGCTTGGTCTTCTGTAACCCACATGTGGCCAAACACCCTAAGAAGCCTCCATACTTTCTCCGATCATCTTCATCAAGTATGAGTAACTCAGAAGACCCACAACCTGCCATGAATGAACTAGCTGAGGCTAATGCAATGATAGCAAAGTTGTTAGAAATAACGAAAAGGAAGGAACAAATCTTGACGGCCGTTTTAAGTAGCACTAATTTTCTGCAAGCATAGGGAACTCAGTACCAAGCATCTGGGTCATACCCTAAACTCCCTGAACAAACATGACTAGATCAACAGACCACCCCACCTCCTGCTGTACCAGTATACCAGGGTCCTCCACTCTATATCCCACAGAATCAACCACCTCCGGTGGTGATCCTAGATGATGAGAGTAACTTCAGGGTTCCCGAAACCAAAAGTTCTACCGATGACAAAATGACCCAACAAATCGAGTCTCTTCAAGAAGAAATGAGACGAATGAAGGGTACAAATACTTTAGGTGGGACAAGATTTAGAGACTTTTGCTTCTACCCTAACGCACAATTACTGACTAAGTTCAAGTGTCCGAAATTTGAAAAGTACAACGGGGTTGGGTGTCCTTTGTCGCACCTAAAATTGTATTGTGGATCAATGTGCCAATATGGCGAGGACGACAGATTGCTAGTACAGTTATTTCACAGAAGTTTAACAGGGCCAACACTCAAATGGTTCTCGGGGTTGACCACTCACTTATCAAGAACTGGCAGGACTTGGCTGAAATGTTTTGGCATAACTACAGGTTTTGTAACACCCCGGATTTTCAACCCATATCTCGAGGAAATTAAATGGTGGGATTTGGAGGGAAATATCGAATGAGAGACTTGGAGTAAAATACTCGAATATTGCTATGATTAATTTTGAGGAAAATCGACTTCGCCATTAGATTCAAAAGGATCGAAATATATACATTAGCCTGTAAGCAAGTTTGAATTCGAGTTCGGAGGAAAAAGTTATAAAATCCTCGAATTTCGTGTTAAGTGGGACCCAAAACAGTGGAATTTCGTTAGAGCGAGAATCAAAAAGATTTGATGACACCATTAGATCCGAATCGAAAAATTATTCGAAATGGTATATTCGTTTGTCGTTTTTCGAGTCCGAATAGTTAAGTTACGATCGAAACTAGAAATGATGGGGAAATTACAAGTATACCCTCAGCTTTATTATAAAAGAAATCTTATTTCTTTTATTTCATTTCATTTCTCTTCTTCTCCAAGGAAACCAAACGGCAGCCACTTCTCAACCCAAGGGTTTCAACCCATTCCCATCAAGTTCTAGCCCGAACGAAGCCGAGTTGAACCTCGACGGAGAAGACAAAGTTGTCGGCCACGTCGAGAGCTACAACTTCACCATCTTTACTTACCCATTCTTGTTCATTTTCTCCATACTCCATCAAAAAATAGTCGGGTAGCTCGAGTAAACCCCAACACATTCCATCCGAGGGCTTCATCGAGTTAGGAGCTAGGTATATACTTCATTGTAGAAGCGAAGGAGAACGTCATTGTCGGATACCTTGCAAACCCTCGCTCGTTTCGCATCCAAGTCGGCCCAACCTCGACTCTTGAGCCATCCAACCTTGAGTTGTAGCGCTAGCTTGTACCCTTGGCGTTCACAACCAAGTAAGGGACTTCCAATTCTTATTGGTAGCTTTAGATTTCCGAAATGTGCATTTAGGGTTTTAAAACAAAACTTATTGTTTGCATTTAAATCATAGAAATTTGTGTTTGATTTCAAATTCATGGTAGAGGTAGGTGTTTTGTTTATGCTTTATCGAATTTTGATAACAAAATCGTGGGTGGGTCGAATGGTTCGAAGAATGGAAGAAGAAATCGTAAAAGGGATTGAAAAACCCAAAAATCGCGAGTGAGGTTCAGGCTGTAGGTGGGAAGGGTCGGTGCCACCGGCACCTACCGAAGGCATTCTGTCGGTCCCACCGACAGAATGGAGCTTCTGCCACCGACCAAACCAAGAAGCCGCCGAAAATTTTGTTCTGTCGGCAGGACCGTCGGTCCCACCGACACCTGCCGATGAGTAAACTGTCGGTTCCACCGACAGAATCCTGATTCTGCCACCGACAGCCACCGACAGACACAGTTTTGACCAGAACAGTGTTCTGACTCTTGGCTTGACCTCCTCACACCTTATACACTATTTCTCACCCTTTATTTCATTAAAAACATTTAAGTAAATGTCCTCTTTAATTTTTACTTTCCATTTACTTTAAGTTCTTTAATGAAATTAAGGTTTTACCCCCCATTTCGGAACAATGGGAATGGTTTCAAGATCCAAATCTCAAAGGATCAAAATCCGAATTTTGGTTTTAAGAACAAAACGTATTTTTCAACGTTTTCGACAAGTTTTCAAAGTGTAATAACTTTCGCGTAACTTTGAATTAGATTTCAAAAACTATATGGTGTCGAATCTCATGATCAAGACTTTCATTTCGAAAAAACCCGTTTTCAATTTCGAGAACTTTGAAAAATTGAGTTTCCGACACTTAGCCAAATTTTCACCAGCTTTCTCTATTTTTAACAGCCTTGGTCCCGAGCATCGCTGGGACCTTGTTTTTTTTAACAAACTTCGGTGGTTTTCAATGGAAAGACCAAAAGAATGACTTTGAAAGATTGAAAATGAATGGTTGATTTGAAAGGATGAAAAATGAGAATGTTGAGAGAATGGGAAAAGGGAATGAACGGTAAAATGTCAGAATCACGCCCGAGGGGTGATGTCTACATTTTACATTGTATGTTGTATGTAGGTTGGTGAAAGGATATCCAGGTTATTAATGAAAGGGTTGCATGTTTATTTCCGATTATGTTAGCGCTTGCGCTGAGTACTGTTATTTATTTTTAGGCCGCGTGGCCACGGTTGTATGGTAGGAACTGGATATCCGTTCTCAACCCTGTTCTGTTAATTTCTCTTTTGTTTTAAATGAAAAATCATATATGTACGTAGCTATTTTGTGAGCTGTTAAAGGGTTTGTGAATGCCTGAAGGGATAGTGTGTCACATCATCCGGAGGGGTACACTATCCTGAGATGTACGGTAGGGACCACCAAACTCATACGTGGTATGGGACGCGTATGAGAGTGGAGTCACAACTGGAATCCGGGTCCATTCCTTTCTTATCTTTACCAGTGAACGTGTATTGTAAAGGTGGTCGTATACGAGTGGAGTGTCATTTGGGAATCACATGCACGCCTGATAGGCATAGACGAAGATGATTAGTCAGTGATCACTAACAATCTAGTAGTAGTCGAACGTTCTGACACATCGAAAAGAGACCCATTGCTTACGGTCACGTCAAACGGCCAGCCTGAGCCGGATAAATGGTTCCGCAAGCGTGGTAGACACGACCAGCCACAAAATCAGGAACTACGATGTTATTGAGGAATATCATGTCCCGACTGGGAGCGATCCAGTCGTGAATCCCAACTCTTTAATTCCAATACTCCACCATTTGTATTATGTACCTGTTGTTATATTTCGAATTATAAATGAGAAGCATGTCTATTATTTTAATGTTGTCAACATTATTTGCATAAAATGAAAAATGTATGATGAGTATGGATGATTGATGCTATCTGTAATTTTTAAAACTGTTTAGTTGCTCATCCCTGGCTATATGTACCAGTTGATCGTATTTTATCTTGTAAAACCTTGCATGTATTAAAATGTTCAGTATGCTTTATTCGATCATGCTTAGGAAGGGTTATTAGTAGGAATTGGCTGTGGACTTGCTGGGTAACTTTCGTTACTCACCCTTTCCTTCCTATTTTTTTTAGTTTCAGCACTTGCAGCTGTCGAGGCAGGCGTAGAGGCAGTAATTGAGGAGTATCTGGTCGATCAGATCGACGATCAGATTTTATCGCCTGGTGAGCACTAGGGCCACATCCCTTAGTATTGTCAGTTTCATCCAGGATGTATGTAGTTTTTGGATTTGAGAGTTTAGGCATCTGTTAGAGTGAGAGTGTTTTGGTAAGCCTGTATATGATTAAATCTTCCGCACTCTGATCTACTTACATGTTAGATGTAATTAGTCTTCCGCTGTTATTTTCCTGTATTTACAGCTTTATATACAGGTTGTATTATAAATTGGTTTATCAGGTTTGAGTTCCGTGAAACGTTAACATAAACAGAGGAGACCATGCCGAAATTTCGAGGTGCCACCTAGTACCTTGGGATTTGTGTTAGCGTTTGGCGGGGCGTCACAGGTTTAATACGGATGTTGGTTTGGATAGAAATGACAATGCATGAATGACGAGGAAACACAAAGAAACAGTGAAAGAGTATGCCCAGAGATGGCGAGAGTCCGCTTCACAAGTACGGCCTGTGATGACTGAACAGAAGATGAACACTACGTTTATCTCGACACTAGGGAATGCCTTTTACACTCATTTGGTTGGACACACTACAGGCACCTTCTCACATTTAGTTCAAGCAGCAGACCGGGTCGAGGACGGGATCCGAACTGGTCTAATATTCGACTTTACAGCTTTGAGTGCAATAGCGGGGACCTCGACACAGAAGAAATCGGTGCCTTTTGTCAAAAAGAAAGAGGAAACCCAAGTTAACAAGATACAACCCAGCCAACCACTCGTTATTCAAGCACCAACTCAAAGGCCACAGGCACCCCAGGCTGCTTGGGCGCAAGTGCCTCGAGTTGTTTGGGCTCCAGTACCGCAGAATCCCTTCTGAACAGTTCATCCACAAGCACAACAAGCAAGACTATATGGGCAGAACCAGGAGGCACGACCCAACAGAGTAAATAGAGTGTTTACCAGGTTACCCATGACACTATTCGAGTTACTACCAATCCTGTTCAGAAGTGAGTATCTTGCAAAACATCCACCAAATCCTGAAGCTGCCAAAGGGCCAGGGTACAACCCCTATTTGTTCTGTGAATTCCATATGGGTCCACCGGGGCACTCTACAGATCAATGCTGGCAACTCAAACATCAGGTACAGAACTTGATTGATAAGAAGGCCCTCATCTTAGATGGGCCTCCCACCCCACCCCAACAACAGAATATCAATCAAAACCTCCTACCCACTCACAATAAAGGGGGAAGTGGACACAGGGTGAATGTCATTCATAAGTACCTCGGTTTCGATCTGCCTGTCTTGATAGCGCCTATCGGGTCCAAAATCAAGGTCCACTTAACTCAAGGATCAGAAGCACCAACAGTCAATACAGTCAACCATTATACAACAAACTCATCCCAAAATTCATTACCACCACTCAGATATGCCGACCTCACCATCCATCCCACTCATCAAAATGCTATTACCCGACTTCCTTTAGTCATACCTTACGAACCACCAAACCATCAAAATTCGACCCGACCTCCTCTTGTTATACCTTACACACCGCCAACTTCTCAAGGATCAGCCCGACCTCCTCTCCATATACTATACGCTGCATCTCCACGTCTACCGCTTATCATCCCATACGTTTCATCAACCCCCATACTACCATTTCATCCAAATCATCGCCACCACCCCTCATTCTCAACGTAAAACCTGAGCCGCCTCCCATGACCATACACTCACCTAAACCATTCCCCTATAGCTCTGACCAGGCAGTGTCCTAGAACTATGAGACCACCATCACCACAACCTCCGGGGTTGAGATCATGAAGAAAATAATGGTGGCTGATATCGGTCATATGACAAGGGCAGGGAGATGCAAAAAATATCAGTAAATGGGGTAAGCATCAGGGAAAAGACTGAAGAAATGACAAAAGGGATGATAGATGAAGAAAAGATAAAGGTAAAAGGAAAGGACAAAATGAGCGAGAGTGACCAAAAAAAAGAGGAGGTGAAAACAACAGATAAAGAAGCTAAGGTTAAAGTAACGAACAAGGAAGCTGCAGACTTCATTAAGCTTATTCGCAAGAGTGAGCATAATATTGTAGACCAACTAAATAAATAGCCAGCTCAAATCAGTATTCTGGGTCTGATGCAAAAGTCAGAGGAACACTAAGAGGCATTGTTGAGAGTTCTAGGGAAATCACATGTACCTGCAACTACCTCACCGACACAGTTGGAGCAAACAGTTGGCCAAATCATGGCCCCCAATCCCATTATTTTCACTAAAAGTGAATTTGTGCCTGAAAGAACGGGGCACGTCGAGCCACTAAATGTTATAGTCATATGCAAGGGCATGATGGTTGCCAGAGTACTGATTGATAACGGCTCAGCACTTAATGTATGTCCGCTTGAAACCTTCAAGAAACTCAATGCTGATTGGTCACATGTCAAACCTAATAATAAGGTCGTTCGAGATTTTGATAGCTCGAGAAGGGATTCTCTAGGAGAGGTGGATCTACCTATCATAATAGACCCATGTACGTTCGAAGTAACGTTCGAGGTCATGGAGATACCAACGACATTCAACTTACTACTGGGTAGACCATGGATCCATATTGCCGGGACTGTACCTTCTTCTCTACACCAAAGAGTCAAATTCATTATGGGACAGAAGATGATATCCGTCTTGGCAGAGAACTTAATCCCGGTTGGCAGGACTCCGGACGTGCCATTTATCAATATAGAGATGACGAAGGACAAAACACTTTATCACTCTTATCAGTTCGCCGCTGTCAATCATATTGAAAAGGGTAGGAGAAGGTAAAAGCAAAGCTATCAAGAACAAATCTGATGATTGGTCGGATTATGAAAAGGGCAGGTTATCGATCCAAGCAAGGGTTGGGACCGGGAGGAAGAAGAAGAGCTACACTAGTCGAAGTCAAAAAGCATATTCCTTATTTTGGTCTCGGGTTCAGGCCCACAAAAAGGGATATTACAAAAATGAACGATAAGAAAAAAGAGCTTCGACTAGCGAGAAGGCAAAATCATGAACCGAATGTTTGGAACCTGGGCAGGGTTCCACATATCAGCGTTAGCTTTTCGAAATCTCATACTAGACCCGACAGTTTACCGGAACTACTACCAGCAAAAAGGCCAAAAAAGGTAAACTTCAAGCCCGTGCACATTCGAGAAGATCTAGTCGTTGAGTCCCAGCCATCCTTCGTCGAAGGCATTGATGTCATATTCAATGGGGATTCCGACGAAGGACTGACAATGGCTACCCAAAAGCCCACAAAAGAGGAAGCAATTGAGAGTCAGGGAAAAAAATCACCTTTCCCTACTGGTATTGATTGGGCATCAGTCGTCATCCCACCAAGCTTGGAAGGGACTATGCCTCAACTTGACAACAACAAAAAATAATCGGAGATCATGGTTATCTCCGAACCACCAACCAAATCACCTAACAAATCACTTTCACATCATCCGCCCCCTCAGAGCAGGGGAGATTTTGAACAATTGGGAGGAATTCCTTCTAACCCTTGAGGCTACCATATCCTAAAAAAAATATCGTTAGGCAACATCAGTTTGCCCGATGATCATAACGAGCCCTCATCCTAGGGTAAAAACTGTTTTGAGGGCTCCCTATCTTTACTAATGCATAATTGCTCTTCTTATTTCAGATGTCCGAAAAATAATACTCAAAAACCAAAAAAATAAAAAATTCTTCAAAAATCAAAAAAATTAAAAAGCCTTCAAAAAACAAAAAAAATCAAAAAGCTTTCAAAATCTCAAAAACATAGATATATTCCAAAAACCAAAAAAAGAGTTTTCAATGAATTTAAGGAATTTGTCTCAGTCGAATGGACTTTTGGACATAACAGAATATGAAAAGAATGAGTATGACTTCGATCTCGAGCTTGACTTCAATCTCATGGGAATTGAAGAAGAGTCTGAGGACGAAGTGGAATACCCTCCTAAAGAAATAAAAAACCTTCTAGAACGACATGAAAAAGGTGTTCAGCCAAACATTGAGGATACAAACTCAGTTAATCTCGGCACTGAAGATGACCCACGTGTTGTAAAAATCAGAACCTTGTTAACCCCTCAGCAAAAAGAAAACATGATTGAACTACTGCGTAGCTATCAAGACATCTTCGCTTGGTCCTACAAAGATATGCTCGGTTTGGACACGGACTTTGTTGTTCATAAGCTGCCGATCGCTACTGGGAGCAAGCCGATCAAACAAAAGTTAAGAAGACTTAAGCTAGAATGGACACTCAAAGTCAAAGATGAAGTGATGAAACAATTTCAAGTAGGATTTCTCGCAGTCTCTACATATCCTGAATGGCTAGTCAATGTCGTTCCGGTACTAAAGAAAGACGGGAAAGTACGAATGTTTGTAGACTATCGAGATTTGAATAGAGCCAGTCCTAAGGACGATTTTCCACTACCTCACGTCGACTCTCTAGTCGATAACACAGCGGGGCATGGCATGTTCTCATTCATGGATGGTTTCTCTGGATACAATCACAAAAAAATGGTAGAAGAAGACCAAGAGAAGACAACATTCATTACACCCTGGGGCACTTTTCATTACAAAGTCATGCCATTCGGGTTTAAGAACGTAGGGGCAACTTATCAACGCGCAATGACGGCTTTATTCCATGACATGATCCATAAAGAAATGGAAGTCTACGTAGATGACATGATCGCTAAATCAGGCATAGAAGAAGATCATCTGATAAATCTCAAGAAACTGTTCGACAGGCTAAGGAAATACAACTTAAGGCTCAATCCAGCAAAGTGTGTATTCGGGGCAACATTGGGCAAGTTATTGAGATTTATCGTTAGTAGAAGAGGCATTGAGATAGATCCAGCAAAGACCAAGTACATTCTTGAAATGAAAGCACCGATATCAAAAAAGGACGTCCGAGCATTTCTGGGTAGAATACAGTATATCAGTAGATTCATCGCACAACTCACGCTTATTTGCGAACCAATATTTAAGCTACTTAGAAAAGATATGCCAAAAACATGGAACGAGGACTGTCAAGAAGCCTTCGATAAAATAAGGAAATATTTGCTCAATCCGCTAGTCTTGGTTCCTCCTACGCCAGGACGACCCTTACTGATGTATATCTCGGTGCAAGAAACGTCTATGGATTGTGTACTGGGGCCACACGATAAGTCAGGCAGAAAAGAGCAAGCTATTTACTACCTCAGCAAGAAGTTCACTGATTATGAGGTAAAGTATTTGGCACTCGAGAAGACTTGTTGCGCGCTGGTCTGGGCATCTCAACGACTACGCCATTACCTTCTCAGCTACTCGACTATGCTCATCGCTCGAATGGATCCTCTCAAGTACCTCTTCGAAAAGCCAGTACTAACAGGTCGTACTGCAAAATGGCAATTACTATTATCTGAGTTTGACATTACCTATGTCATTCAAAAGGCCATCAAGGGGCAAGCCATCGCCGACCACTTAGCTGAGTAGCCATTGCCTGATTATGAACCATTGAAGACAAATTTTCTTGACGAAGACATATTGCTTACTGAGGTTGAAAACAATAATGAAGAATCAGGCTGGAAAATGTACTTTGATGGAGCAGCAAATCAAAGGGGAAACGGAATAGGGGCAGTTTTGATCAAATCAAATGGGTTTCACGTGTCAATTGCAATTAGACTGAAGTTCCAATGTTCTAACAACGAGGTCAAATACAAAGCATGCATAGCAAGGTTGAAAGCAGCATTGGATCTCGAGGTAGATGAGATCGATGTTTTCGAAGATTCAAGCCTAGTAATCTATCAGACGACTGGAGAATGGAAGACTCGAGAACAGAGATTGATCCCTTACCACGAGTACCTAGAGGAACTAAGCTCAAGCTTCAACAGGATTTCATTCACATATATGCCAAGGGCTAAGAATCAATTTGCTGATACACTAGCAACGCTCGCTTCTATGATCAGTATCTCAAAGGACTTAGTCATTGATCCCATTGATATTGGTATCCAAGATGAGCCAGCTTACTGTCTACCCGTCGAAGTAGAAGAATCTGAAGAAAAGCCATGGTACTCGGACATCAAGGCATACCTAGAAGATTGAACCCTCCCATCAGATGCAACATCTAATGATCGAAGGACTATCCAGAAGCTAGCAGGCCAATTCTTCCTGAGCAATGGCATTCTATACAAGAAATCACATCATGAAGTCCTACTCTGATGTGTGGCAGAAATAGAAGCAAAACGACTAATCGAAACCGTACATGGTGGAGTCTGCGGACCTCACATGAACGGTTACATGCTTGCTAAGAAGATCATGAGAATGGGATATTACTGGACTACCATAGAAAGCGATTGTTATCAACATGTCCGTAAATGCCATCTCTGCCAGATCTATGCCAACAAGATCAACGTGCCACCTTCAGAATTGCACAATATTACTACTCCTTGGCCCTTATCACTCTGAGGCATGGACGTCATTAGACAGATTTCACCAAAAACTTCAAATGGGCACCACTTTATTCTAGTTGCTATCGATTACTTTACAAAATGGGTAGAAGCAACTTCTTATGCCAATGTCACAAAGAGCAGTGTTCTAAAGTTTGTCAAGAACAATATTATCTACAGATATGGGCTTCCCAGCGGGTTAGTGATTGACAACGCCAGGAACTTCAAAAACAAGGATATGATCAAGATGTGCGAAGACTTTTAGATCACTCATCACAATTCTGTGCTGTATAGGCCCAAAATGAACGGAGCAGTTGAGGTTGCCAACAAGAACATCAAAAAAATCATCGAGAAAATGGCAGTCACCTACAAGGATTGGCATGACATGTTGCCTTTCGCCCTTCATGCTTACCGGACTTTATTTCGAACCTCAACCGGGGCAACTCCGTATTCACTGGTCTATGGGATGGAAGTAGTCTTACCCGTTGAGGTTGAGATTCCCTCCCTCCGAATCTTAAAAGAAGCTGAGTTGGATGAAACAAAATGGGTTCAAGCTCGGTTTGATCAACTAAATCTAATTGAAGAGAAACGCCTTGCAGCTATTTGCCACGGACAGATCTATTAGAGACGAATCGCACGGGCTTACAACAAGAAAGTCAAACCCCGGAATTTCTCACCAGGAGATCTTGTCTTGAAAAAGATTTTACCAATACAAGAAGATGCTAGGGGAAAATTCAGACCAAACTATGAGGGACCATTCATTATGCAGAAGATAATGACAGGAGGAGCTTTGATCCTTACAGAGATGGACGGACAAGTCTTCCCTCAGTCGATCAATGCTGACACTGTCAAAAAAGACTACGCCTAAGATCTGACCCTAAGATGACGAAAGGCCATCTTTGCTATCCCAAACAAATTATCTAACCCTAGTCAACCCCTTTTGAGCCATTACGTTCATTTCTTAACCTAAGACTAAGGCAAGTCAACGTTACAAAAAAAAATGAAAAAATAGAGATGAAAGAAAAGTCAAAGCATAAAGCTACTCTTGGCCCGCATGAGGATAAACTGTGAACGGCTAAAATACAAAAAAATTAAAAAACTCGGACACTTGATCTTGAGCTCGACACAAATCTCCAGCCTAAACAAGTTCGAGAGACGCTGGGAAGAGACATAGATCACCTTTTCGAAACAAAAATAGACGAACCCCATGTCTAGCCCACTTCAGATAAATTCGAACCTTAACCATTTTGTACCTTTCCATTACACTCAACCTTAGCCAACACTTCGTCCCATCAAAAGTTCTTTCAGATTAGGAAATGTTCTAAGGCATCATAATGACGGTGACAGCACCAATGATCTGGCAACTTGATCTGGACCTCAAGTCTTATTAGTCGTTGGAAGACGCGAGAGGGGAATCCAGGTCGGATATTCGAAAAAAAAGAGTACTCGAAGTGTAGAGTAGTCGATCTCGCGGCTCAACTTGAGTTACTGAACCACGAATAGTCGTCAGCAAACTCGAGAGGGGAATCTAGATCTGTTACTCAAGAAAGAGTGCCACTACAAGAGTAAAGTCATCGATCTCGCAGCTTAACTTGAGTCACCAAGCCACAAAGACACAGAGGCTCCAAACAAGATCTGTAATGCAAAAATCCAAAAAAATACAAGCATAGTCTGAAAGGGCATAGTGAAAACCCGAAAGGGCGCTATGAGTAAAAAAATCAAACTATGGCAAAATCAAAACCACTGACACGATGAAAACCCAAAAAAGCGTCGATGCGCAAAAATGTGGAAACCGGGCTGGTGAAAATCATAACTGACACTAGGGGCAATAAGGGAACAAAAAAAGAACTCCTGGCCCGCATGAGTATAAACTGTGAACGGCGAAATTTTCTCAAAATCCCAAATCCCTTGCTTAATCGATATTCACCCAGTACTGGGGCACTGGGGATGACTCTAAAAAGAGCCTAAAAACTACTGACATCTATATCCTCAGTAGTTGGTAAAAGCACAAACATCATCGAGATAACAAAGGTTTTTTGAAAGTCTTCATATTTTGGATCTACAATATTTATTCGACAAAGACAACTCACCAAAAATTCAAATCTTTTCAAAACTACTATTTTGACCTGTGATGAAAAATCTAGGACTCACTCAAACTTCATGTTTTTTTAAGCAATAGATACACCTGAGGCCAAGTAAGTAAAAAACCTATTTTCTTTTCAAAAAAATAAAAAATAAAAGAAAATACAAAAAAATGTATAAATCACGCATCTCGATGAGAAATGAAGAAAGAATCAAGTTTATCTTCCAAGGCACGAATACGGACAGTTTTCCTTATCACCACTACCACAGCGTCCGAAACATCATGACTCACCAGGTAAGACGCGAAGGCATCAAAACAGGGACCCTGAACAAACCTCTCCTGAGATCACTCTATGGGCCTATTGAGGGGAACCATTGTGGGTACATGACCTGGATCATGCTTATGAGATTCTAAGTGAAGATGAGTACATGCAAACATTCCCGAGGGGAATTGGGCCAAAATCATTTGGATTGAAGTCAGAAGCTTCTCGAGAAACTGCCGTTGTTATCATAAATCACATTAACTTTGTTGAGATCCTCATAGATGTGAATCAGTGGCCCACCGTGTTTTCTAGCATTGTTTCAAGAGCAATGACTCTTGAGTTCGTATCAACAGGCCAGTAGAAAATTATAATGAAGCCCTTCAAGTAATGACAGTAGAATTTCAAGTCCTTCGAACTCTGGTTTCGACTTGAAAGAGTTTCTTTCTGTTAACAACCATATTGCTTGTGCTCCAACAACAAAACTCTCTCTCGGATCAGTAACAGTTGTTAACAACCATATTGCTTGTGCTACAACAACAAAACTCTCTCTTGGATCAGTGACAACTGTTAACAACCATATTACTTGTGCTCCAACAACAAAAAACTCTCTCGGATCTGTGACAGCTGTTAACAACCATATTGCTTGTACCATTGAAAAGATCAAAGGCGCCATTAAAAGGGACAATGCATGAATTGGGAGGATTAACTTGTGCTCTAACAGCAAAAAAAAAAAAAAACTCTCTCGGATCTGTGACAACTGTTAATAACCATATTGCTTGCACCGTTGAAATGATAAAATATGCTAGTACAAAAAGTAAAAAATCAAAATAAAAAAAATCAAAAATAAAAAAATAAAAAAAATCAAAACAAAGAAAATAAAAAATAAAATAGAAATTAAAAAAATTAAAAAAAAATCAAAAAAATTAAAAAAAAATCAAAAAAATCGAAAAATAGCATTTTTGCAGAAGCTCAACTCATTTGTCCAAGACTTGTAAGAAAACTCCCGTTTCAAAGTTTTTCTCCAAACTATAGCAAATCCAAGACCTCACACAAGTTCCGCGCCACGAGGACGAGGAAATCAAAAGGCTCACCCTGTCAGATCCCGTGCTTGGGTAGCCACTTCTTACCATCAAATTCGTCAAATCAAATCGGAGGTTTCAAACTTGTCTGAACAAAATCCTCGGGCCCATACAAATCAGGGTTTCGTCTATTCTTTGTAGTTCTTCGCCTTCACCATACAAGGGAGAGCCATTGGAGATAGTCGTTGCCTGAGGGCGCCATTGGTTTATAAACCCTGTAGACACCCAAATTTGATCGGGCCCTCGACGCAAAATGCCCCAAAAATTGTAAAAATTAAAATAGGCTCCGAGGCCCAAACCTATAAAAATACAACGTATTTTGTCATCATATTTTCAATAAATGGCCCAAGGCTACTCACGTGGCCCATGGACCCAAACACCTCATCACCCTCCTACATTCTTCTATACCAACCCAATGCAAGCCCAAACCCATTTTTACTCTAACCAAACCTAAGCCCACTCAACTCAATCCAAAATAAGCCCAAACCCATTATCCAAGCCTATCCTACTCAACCCAATCCAACATCACAACCAATCACCACAATCATCAAGGTGTGACACATGTCATCACCTTATCTCACCTCCCTCATCCATCTACTAACTCCCATCACCTTTCTCTAAATAATTAAATATCCCATTAACTTTTCTCTAAATATCATCTACCCACACCTCCAACCTACATCTCCCCCTAACGTATCCTATCCATTCTCTCAAATCAAACACTTATAACCTACACCTCCTTCTAATCTACCCTCATCATTCCCTATAAAACCTATCTCTACAACCTAAACCTACACCCATCCTCTCAAATCAAACACTCATCATTTCCCATCAACTCATTTCAACCCTACATTTCCACCCACTTTGACACATGTCATCATCTCCCTCACCCTCCCAAAATATCATCAACCACCCCCTTAAATCCTCTATTCTCTTAAACCAAATATCATTTAATCACAATCACCATCTTAAACTCACCACACCAAACACTCCACCCTAATGGGTTGGGTAGATCCAAACCATTTGGGTCAAAACTCACCCATTTAACCCCCTTCCCTAAATACCCTCTAATCTGCTCTAAATTACATCCGCTTCTTTCTCAAACTTATAATCATTCTATAATTTTTCTTCATTTCACCCAACTTTACCCCTAAAATAACTCCCCAAATTCTATAAATACCCACTCATTCTTAACTCTCAATCCCTAATGAAAAATCCAACAAAAAACTCTCAAAAAGACTAAAAAAAGAAATCAATCTCTCAACCTTTCTTTCTCAACTCATCCTACTACCTCTAACTCTCAACCTTAAACACTCAACTTCTTCTAAAATAAGTCAAGAAAATCTACAAAGAAGACTCATCAAGGAAAGTCAAAGGAACTCAAGGTCAAGGTGGGTTTGACACAAAGATACCCCTCAACTCCCATCTTCTACTCACCCCCTTCTCCACACATTTGCACACATCACAATGTTTTAAATCACCAAAGGACCCCTTCTTCAATAAGGGTGCCCTCAATGGTTTGAATCAATATCAAAAGCCCCTCACACTTGAGGGCACACATCGAATCTTCTTCGATTTTATTTTCTTTTATTTTAAAAAGACCGAATCCGAGGTTACCATCTATGATGGATGGAGTAGGGTGCCTAACACTTTCCCTACTCCATAAATGGACCCCCTTACCTTTGAATCAAAGGTTAGACCATGCACCTTATCCTACGAGAGTCATCAAAAAAATGTCAAACATGTCTTTTTCAAAAATACAAATTCGGGTGACTATTCACACCTTTTTATCAATTTGAATGGTGGCGACTCCAAAACACCCCAAATTGGAGGGATGTTTCAAAATGATGCAAATCCCATGTCCACAAACCCTAAGAGGAGATATCAAGGTAAAGAGAAGAGAAAAGGTTGAAGAACCCGACCTATTTTTTTTCAAAAGGAAGGAGGAAATGGTTGTCTGTTAGCAAGGATCAATGGCTGGAATACTATCACTTAGAGGAGTTCAATCTTCTGGGATGGCTTGGGCGAGTGATGTGGCTGATTTGGAACTAGTTGGAGGAAAAAATTTAGAAGTTGGTGAGGATGGGGTTTCGTGGACTAATTTAGTTGGAGTCAACGCAAGACATGGCCCTACCACTAAAACTAGAGATAGGGTAGATAAGGAAGTCAACATAGATATTCAACCGTTGGAGCCCACAGATTTTCAGAGTAAATCTGGGTTGGGAATCTCTAAACTCAACGACAAAAGGGGAGGTAACCAAGGGTATGTTGGTAAACCCATTAATAACCTCCATAAAGGCATAGGCTCAACCGGTTAACCATAATAAGGGTGTCAATGGATAGTCAAAAATTCGAATATGATTTAAATTTGAATTTGAAAATTTGGATATTACCCAAAATTTTCACATATTGAATTGCAATTCGAATAGTTTTATATATTCAAATCCTTATCGGATTTGGATTCAGATATAAAAAATCAATTGGATAGAGAATTATGTTTTTTTAATATGCAAATTATTCGAATTCTAATCGGATACGAATTCGGATAGAGTTTTAGAACATCCGTCAAATTTGAATATCAGGTTCAAATTTCAGATTTGGATTGGGATATTGTTGTATCCGAACCAATAAGCATCTATTGACAGCCCTAAGCCACAATAGAGAGAACTAAAGGGACAAGATCTAGCAAAGGTGAAGAGACTCCCAAACCTTGGCCAAAATTGTTTGGCTCGACAACTTCAATAAAGAGCTTAACCAAAATACCTTTCTTTGAGCCCACCAGAGATGGCAAGGATGTGATAATCGATTGCCCTGATGACGTATTGGAAGAAGGTGTCTCTAAATAGGACAACTGCTTGATTTGGAGAAGAAGAGGCCATTCATGATGTTCTTGAGAGAGGCTCTCGATTTGCTGGAGGGAACTTATGGTACTCAAACGTTGGGATCCTTTAGTAGAATCAAAAAAGAGAGAAGTAGCTTCTATCCCCTTGTGGATCAAGCTCTTTTCAACCTCCTTAAACACTTGTGGACTCTTAAAGGTCTTGGCTATGTTGCTAGTGGTGTTGCAAAGCCATCATACATGGACAATGCCACTAAGGAAGGCAGTAGGCTCTCATTTGCTAGAATTTGTGTGGAGATCAGGGTTGACTCAAACATCCCTAGAATCCTCAAAGTGAAGATCGACAAGGATATTCGTGTTAATGTAAGGGTAAAGTATGACTGGTATCCCCCAAAAAATAACTCTTGCATTACTTTTGGCTACTCAAACTCCAACTATCCCAATGCTAGGAATTCGAAGCCTGTTGAGCAAAAAAAGAAACCCACAGGAGAGTGCATAGCCAAAAAGAACAACCAAGAGGAGACCACCATTGTTGAACCAGGTGCAAGTCATTGGCAACAAGTCAACTATCAGAAAAGAACGCTCAATGTAGCTATTGGAAGCATGATCAAAGAAACCCCATGGCTTTTGAGAATAACAACATAGTAGTGAAACCCATAGAAGCTAATGAAGACTTTGAGGAGGATGCAGTGGAATAGAACAACTCTGTAGAAGAGGAGGAGTGCTAAATGTCCCTAACACCTAAAGCTAATGTTTAGGTTTCTAAAATTACCCCAACAACCCATGCTCGTTGCCCATCAGGGAGTTCTACATAGGGAGGAAGGAGCTCTGGACCCCCCACGAAGAGGAAGAAAAAGAATAAGAATAGCTCCCCTACTAACAGGTTCCAAGCCCTTAGTGAAGCCAACCCAAGTATGGAAGTAGAAAACATTGAACCAATCTCAGGGACTGAAGGCAGTAAAGGAAAAGTCTACCCAAAGACTAACAAGGAGCATGTATATGCTAGAACAGAGGGAGATATTGAAAAAGGGACTTATTTAGAGCCAAGTGTAAACACTACTATAAGAGGGGGTAAACCCACCTGATTCCCAATGAATTTTGCTGCCTAGAATGTTATGGGTCTAAATGACCCTCCAAAACACAATGAGGTGAGGAACCTCATTATGGAAAAGAAGTTAGCCATCATTGACTTAATTGAAACCAAAGTTAGTAACCAGAATGCCGATAGAATCATGAAGAAAGTTTGCCCCTCGCAGCAAAAGATTGATAACTATGATAAGACCATCAATGGCTGGATTTTGGTTCCTTGGGACCCAAACATTGTGAACGTTCTCCTCATTAGTAAAACTGATCAGAGAATCCATGTCCTTGTCAACTCTAAGGGAGGCAAGAATTTTTTTTCCTTTCTATGATTTATGAGGACAACAAAAGAATAGATAGGAGAAGGCTTTGGGAGGAAATGGTTGATACCTTTCTTGTAATGAGAATGCCTTGGATTCTAATGGGGGACTTCAACTATGTCAAGAATCAATTTGAGAAAGTGGGTGGAAGAATCTTGCTGCCTCTAGGGAGTTTACTGAGTATCTCTCTAATTGTTGCCTCATTGATATCAAAGCATTTGGTCCAAACAGGAATCAAAGAGGATTTGGTCTAAGTTGGATAGAATTTTGGTTAAAGCCGAGTGGGTAGATAATTTCAATGAACCTGAAGGGTTGTTTATGCCTATTGGATTGTCGGATCACAGCCCATGTCTAGTGAATACCTCTAGAACTATGTCAGGGGGAAATAAGGCATTTAGATTTTTCAACCATTGGGCTGATGAAAAAAATTTTCTTACTATTGTCAAGGAAGCTTGGGACATGAAAGTACATGGGAACCCTCTTTACAGATTCACCACCAAACTCAAAGTTGTCAAAGCTAAGTTGAAAGCGTAGAATAAGGCCAAAATTGAAAACATGTCTAAATCCCGCAAAGAAGCTTGTAATAGGCTAGCTGCTATCCAATTCACTGCGCAAACGAGTCCTCCGCTTGCATTCCTTGCACAAGCAAAGAGAAGGCTTTCTAATGCTTGGCATATCCTTAGAATCCAAGAATCTGAAATTCAGCAAAAATTAGGAGTCAGCAGGCTAAAACTTGGAGACAACAACAATGCATTCTTTCACCACTCTCTAAAAGTTAGGAGGTTTAGAAACATGATCACTAGCATTGTTGAGAGAAAAAGGTCATCTTATCACTGATGTTGTAGATTTAGAATTGGAAGTAGTTAAACACTATAAATCCATTATGGGCTCCAACAACACGAACAACATTCTGGGCAACTAGGAGAATGTATCTTTCTCTAAACATCTTTCTAGTTTGGATCAAGATCTTCTAGTTGTGGATGTTCAGGATAGTGAGATTCATAGTGCTTTATTCAATATGGATGGTTTCAAAGCTCCTAGCCCTTATGGGTTTAATGCTTGCTTCACTGAAAAGCTTGGAATACCATCAAATTAGATCTCTTCAAGGCTATTAAGAGTTTTTTTCGAAGTGGCAACATGCTCAAGGAAACCAATGCAACATCTATATCCTTAATTCTTAAAATTGATTTGCCCAAAGATCTTTATAATTTTAGACCTATTTTTTGTTGTAACGTGTTTTATAAGATTATCTCTAAAATTCTTACTAATAGGATTAGTCAGGTGGTGCACAAGTTTGTGGGGTTAAACCTGTAGACACTCCAATTTGAACGGGCCTCCACTCGAAAGGATAAAAAAACTCGATTTTTTCTAATAAAATTTGCCAATGGGCCTAAAAAGCCCAAATCGTCAAAACGTGCCATTTTGATCAATTCGAAGGTTCTGAAGACCCCACAATAAGACTTTGCATGCTCCCCACCTTCTCCATCTTTCATTGCTCCACTTTCGGATCCAAAACTACCCCAAATCCACCAACCTCAATTTTTCAAAAATCATTTCTTACCTCACCCAACTTAACTTAACCCTAATTCCACACCACCTAAAACCTAAAACTTACTTACCTTCAAAACCCCATCCTAAATAAACCCTAACCAATCCCAACAACCTAAAATCCTAAGTCCAACACATTAGAACCCACACCCATATCCATAACCCTAACTCAAAACCATTATTTACATCAACTAATCAACTTTTGATCATCAAATGGACATTTGTCCTCAACACAACTCACCTCCCAAAAATCATTCTACCCAACCTAACCCATTACTTTTCTCTAATAAAACCATCCCCCACACTCCATGCCATAAACCTAATGTATCACCTTTCTCTAACACAACTACCAACCCACACCTCTCCACATCATTCACTTTAAAAATATGCTCACAAACCATTCACATACCCTTTATATCCAATATATCCATCTAAACACTCCATCTCCACACCTTTCTAACACTTGTCACCATCCCTTTCACCCTCCCAAAATTTAATCACCTAACTCCTTACACAACTTATTCCCTTAACCAAACACCATACCCTATCATCCCACCTAACACTTAATCACATTCTTTCAACCAAACACTCAATCCAAATGGATTAGAAAGGATCCAAATAATTTGGATAAAAAACTATCCATTTACCCCCATTGCACAAATACCTTCATCTCAACTCTAAATTTTATACCCCTCACCCTCAAATCCCATGTCATTTTCTATTTTTCTACCTTTTCACCCCATCGTAATCTCAAAAGCAACATTCCATCCTTATAAATACCCCCCCCCCTCACCTCCTAAAAATGGGTACCAAGTTTAAGTCTAAAAAAATGAAAATTAATTCTCTAAACTCTCTACTCTCATCATTTCATTTACTCTAAAAAAATTCTACTATCACAATTCTACTAAAAACCTATGAAAAAGAAGAAGAGAAGAAGAAAAAAAAGGCCCAACCTTCAAGTTAGGGTGAATATAAGCATTGCATCCCCCCTTTCTCCCCTCTTCATTTTCCTTTTCTACTTTTTCTCTCATCTATTTTTTCTCTTTTAGAAAAATCTCTAAGATGTGATGTTCCCTTTTCGCTATCTCTTATCGGACTACAGTTTGTTTGAAAGTATAAGTGTTGTAACCACCTTCAAAAGAAAATCGTTTTAAACCTATCAACTTGTTTGAGGCAATCGGTACTCGGGCCCTTCTCAACCTACGAAAATGAACCCATAACCATTAACCAACACTTTTTCAAAATAAATACATATTGTTCTCAAGGCTAGATTTATATAAGGATCATCTTCTTCAATGAGATAATCCCTATAAGCTAAGCCAATAGAAAATCCCTACTTAGGGTACAAGTTGTTTATCGCTCGACTATTTTACTTTTTATTTATTATATCCAAAAATGACTAAGATATTTTGAGGTTATGACCAATTGGTGGAAAGAAAGAGATGCTTACACTTTCCTTTTTTTTTCTAATCAAACCTCTTACCTAGATCTTAAGTGGATCAATATATTATCCATACGAGAGTCACTAAACGCCAAAATAACATATTTTTTTAAAAATACGTTTCGACTGACCAAACTTTGCTTTGCGGATGATCTTCTCATCTACTTCAAGGGTAATAGGATAAGTATGGAGGCAATTCGTTCTAATTTTATTGAGTTTAGCAACTTAACTAATCTGGAGGTCAACTTGGATAAAAGCTCGATTTTTCTTGCTGGGGGTAGTAGATTCTTAGAGCATGATATTGCGAATATTTTAAGAGTCAAGAAAGGAAATCTCCCTGTCAGATATTTGGGGCTCCCCTTCTTTCTTCTAGGCTTTCTGCTAGACATTGCCAACCTCTTATTAAGAAGTTGTCTTTAAGAATACTCTTGGAAAGGAATATTCCTTTTTTATGCTAAAAGATTGGAGTTGGTCAGATCGGTTCTTTTTAGCATCAAAGTCTATTAATACAATTGTTTTATTCTTCCGAAAGATTGGAGTTGGAGAGAATTTGTGCTCGATTTCTATCGGCTGGGCCTAATAGCCAAAAAAACTATAGTTTAGTATGTTGAAAAGATGTGTGCAAACCTACTATTGAGGCAGGGCTAGGCTTAGTAAGCATTACTGAGTGGAACAAGGCTTCGATCACAAGCTATGCTTGGATGATTGCTTCAAACCAAAATCCCCTTTGGTTGAGATGGGTCAAATCACATCTATTGAAAGAAAAAGAATTTGAACTCTTAAGGTCTTTAAGGAGGCCTCCTGGAGCTAGAGAACAATTCTCAAAGCTAGAGACAATGCCATCATCAACATTACTCATCTCATAGGCAATGGATGTTCTACTAAGATTTGGGATGATCCATGGCATCCCCTCGGCATCTTGAGTCATATGTTCAACAAAGATCTTACATATGACTCATGAGTTGGTCCAAAGGCTAAAGTCTCAACCCTAATCAGGGATGGTAGTGGAGAGTTCCGGAGGGAAGAGAAAGTTTTTTGCTTGAGATCTCGCATTAGCTTAGTCAAGTTCCAATCCATTATAGAGTTGCTGATAGAGTGGTATGGAAAAAGACTGCCAATGGAAATTTTTCAGTAGCTTATGATATTAGATCTAACCATTCTACTACTCCTAGACCAAGTTGGGCCTTCTTGATGTGGAACAAATCTCAAATTCCAAGGCATAACTTCATAGTGTGGCTAGCTATGAGAGATAGGCTTAAAACATTGAAGAAACTTAATGAGTAGGGACTTAGGGTAAATGATACTTGCAGACTTTATAGAGGTCATGTTGAAGACGATACTCATCTCTTCAGCCAGTTTCCCTTTGCAAGATGTATATGGGCAAATATCTGTAAGAGATGCCTTTTGAATAGAACTCAGAGGACTTGGGAAGAGGAAGTGGATTGGGCCGCAACTAACTTCAAAGGGAATTATGTTATCTACAAGATTAAATATGTTGATTTTTTTGCACCTTCATCTATCACATTTGGCGAGAGAGGTGCAATTGTATCTATCAAAATAAATTCAAGAGTCCATCTTTGGTGCTCCATAACATCTTGGAGGATATTTGGATTAACTTCAAAAGTGAAATCGACAATGTTGAGGACTTGGATCACAACAGGACCTTTATGTATGCTTGGGACTTACAAGCATCCTTCGCTCACAGAAGAGGAACATATTGCTCTTGGAAAAAGCCATAGACTGGTTGGTGGGCTCTAAATGTTGATGGTGCTCTTTCCCCCTTGAGAGGTGGCTATGGAGATATTATTAGGGACAATGAGGGTAGCATGATAGGTGCTCTTGCTGGAATGGACGCTCCTAAATTAGTCTTACATCATGAGTTGCAAGGAATTCTCGAAGGGATCTGTTTAGCTGTCGCCCATCAGTGCTCTCGTATTGAAGTTCAGTCTGATTCCCTTGTTGTTGTTTGCATCCTTAACAATGTTTGGAATCCCCCTTGGCATGTTCACCATCTGTGTTTGGTTATCTTAAGGTTAATCTCATCATTTCATGAAGTTGTTTTCTCCCACGTGTTTAGAGAAACTAACAGGGTTACTAACCTCCTTGCGTTTATGCAATCCATTGTTGGCTGCCATGTGTTGGATTTTAACTTTACTCTTATTGATCTCTTGTCGATCCTTGATCAAGATCGTAGTGGTACGCGGTTCTAAAGGTTGTAGCTAGTTTGGGTCTGCCTTAACCCAGATAAAAAAAAAACTTACAAGAGAAAAGTCCATGGTTTTAAAACTGAATTTTTTCGTATTGTCTAGCGTTCCAAAGATATCGTGTTGACTCATTCGAGTCATCAAAAATGGTGTCCCTGAGTCTTATGTTTTAGACCAGGATACAAAATGGTGTCCCATTCCTATATATAAAGATGAAAGGTGTCTTTGAGGTACCTTTTTGTTGTATTTTAAAACAATGGCTTCAAATCAATCAGTTTTATATATAGTATGTAGTCTACTATGTTTAATCCCCAACCACATTCCTTTTGTTGTACTTTAAAACATGTCGGGCTTCTAATCAATCGGTTTTATACATAGTATGCAGTCCAATATGTTTAATCTCCAACCACATTCCAAAATGTGTCATGTAGATACTGTTGTTTATATATATAAACAATATCTATATTTATCCCACTTGGATTTTAAGTTTTAGAATGGGATGAGTTTTGGTGGAGATATCTCTATGACGAAGAGATCATCCTCACCAAAAGTACTTTGCAAAAAATGGACAGTCTACAATTGTTCAACTAATAAGCATGGGGTCAGAAGTTTCGAAATGAGCTGATTTTTGGTGAGATGATCTCCTCATCATAGAGATCATCTACACCCAAAATCAGTCCATTCAGAAACTTCTAACCCATGTAGGACAAAATGTGTTGACCAAAACATTGGCACTTGAACAAGACATATATAGGGGTGGTGTTCTTTTGACAAAATCTTAGACAACATTCTAGACAAAGCATGTTGTCTTATAGGGGTTAAAAGTTTCATAATGGGTTGATTTTTTGTGAGGATGATCTCTATGGTAAGAAAATCATCCTCACAACAATCAACCAATTCTGAAATTTCTAACCCTAGTTTAAGTTGGAGAATCATGAACTATCAATTTTTTACAGTTAGTTTTTAACTACTTTTCATGGAGTTAGAAGTTTCAGAATTGGCTGATTTTTTGAGAAGATGATCTATTGACTATAGAGATCATCCTCACAAAGGATCAACTCATTCCGAAACTTATTAGCCATATAAGACAAAACTTTGTCTAGAACGTTATCTATAATTTTGTCTATCAAACGTTGTCCATATAAGACAAAGTTTTGTCTTACATGAGTAAAAAGTTTCATAATAGATTGATTTTTGAGGATGATCCCCTCACATAAAATCATCCCATTCCGAAGCTTCTAACCCCATGAAATGTGGTTACAAACTAATGTTAAAAAATTGACGATCCATGATTCTTCAACTTATAAACAATGTTAGAAATTTTAGAATAGGCTGATTTTTTGTGAGGATGATTCTCTCATCCCTAGAGATTATCCTCACAAAAAAGTTGGCCATCCTGAAACTTTTAGCCCATATATGACAAAACACTTTGTCTATTAAACAGGACCCAATATATATATATATATGGAAAAAAAAAAGAGTTGTTACTAAATTCCTATAATGAACCCAATGAGTCATTAAAAATTTTATATTAGAAACTCAATTAATAGATATAGTAAGATAAAATTTTATGTTCCATAAATCACAATATTTAAATTACTAAAAATAATTATTTTAGATGAAAAAATTATATCTAGACGACTTGGATAAATTTGAAAAGCTCCATCCAGATTTTTAAAGTATTGAGCGAGACATCTAAGATCTTGGATAAGTCAATTTGATGGGATATTGACTCCCTTAACTTGGTTACCTCCAAGATCAAGATGATGTTAACTCACGTTTCTTGGTGGCCAATTAAGCCATATGGGCTTTTAGTATTTTAATGAGATGAGTTTCCTTGTAAGGAAATAAATCAATAACGTATGGAATTTTAGTTGAAAGTTTCTAATTTTTGGGAAAACTATATTATAGAAGAATTATAATCTTTTGATGAGTTGGTTTCTAATCTTGAAGAGGATCTAGGCCATCTATTCCTATCTATAAAAGATTTAATCAACTCCCTTATACATGTGTGATTTTCATTAAAGAAAACCAAGAACTTCAAGAAACGCAAACAGTTTTAGACAACCATCGCAATTCCATCAAGAAAGGCACACTACCCAATAAATAGAAGATCAAAGAGGAGAAGGTGAGTCTAGAAATCAAAGATCACAAACAAAAATTGATTAAATCAAATAAGCGTGGACATCAATTGCAGTCGTGACAATTAAAGGTAAGTACACATAACATTGAGATCATTCTTAAATATTGGCTATTAATCCACATTGATCCTATAATATTCAATATAGGATATGATTTATTATTCCACATCTTGATCTATATGCAAATCTACTTATGAATATGTAGGCACGTGAATGCTTGTATTGAAATCAATGCTTACAGATGAGTTATCCAAAATGATTCGATCTTGAGCGAGTTTTGAAACCATGAAAAAACCTCTTGCCATTAGGATGAAGTCTGAAAAGTTATTATAAATGAATCGGGACGCTGTATTTCAAGTAGTACTCAGTGTTGCTCAAGTGACAATATTTTCCATTAAAGCTGGACAGTCATGATTATTTAACAATAGGGCTAGGAATGGGTTGGATCTCAGTTGGGTGTAGCTGATATCCAGAGGTGGAGCTAGGATTTTCTTATAGCAGGGCAAACTATAAATGCCCAAGATGAATGGTTTTGAGGAGAAAATTCAAGGAATTTTTGTTAGAGGTTGAAGAAAGGGTATTTTGGTCATTTTCATTCATCAATAAGAGAAGACCTAAGTCTATGGAAGGGTGTCTAAATCAACAAAATATTGAAGGGGGAGGGGGGATGGGTATGTCATCAGTTTGTAAACAAAGATGTATCTCAAATATCTACTAAAAATTGAGGGGGCATGTTATTAATTTGACAACATAGGGGTGTCTTAAATATTCATTGAAAATTGAGGAGGGTTATCAAGGTCAAAATGGTATGTCATTGTTGAAGGGGCATGCCATCAGTTTGTGAACATAGGGGTAACTCAAATATCTACAAAAAATTGAGGGAACATGTTATCAATTTGACAGCATGGGGGTGTCTCAAATATTCATTGAAAAATTAAGGGCGTTTACCAAGGTCAAAATGAGATGCCATCATTGGAAAACAATGGTGGTATTTCAAAAATCATTTAAATAGAGGGTGGTCATAATAAACTAAAAAAATTTGGAAGGGGTGGGGCCAACTGCCAAAAATTTTCTTAACTGGGCCAAACAAGGAGGGGAAAACTCAAAATCTATCCAAATATCAATGGGACAATGCAATTTTCAAAAGTTCTGTGGGGGCAAGTGCCCATATTGCCCCCCACTGTAAATCCGCCCCTAATCATATCCATATTTGTATCTGATTCTATATCCAAATATTTATATCCAATTTTAGAATAGTATTATAAATTAACCATTATAAACTTTGAATAAAAAGATATTTGGTTTGGATGTGACATATATCCATATAAGATCCTAACGGAATTTCTAGTCAAAATAATTTGTATGATTTTACCTGAATTCTTAATTGATTAAAATATATGTACTCGCACTTGAATGACTTGAGTTAGATGAATCAGGTAAGCAAATATTAATTGACCCATTGCCAACCCCCATTTTACAAGGCTCTCTAAAGCATCATAATAATATATAAAAAACGTGTTTAAAACACATCTTGTACCTAAGACGATTAAGATGAAAAAAAAAAAAAAATCACACGAGTTTTTAAAAAGATAATGTGTATTTTTAAAAGCCACATTGTTTACATTGTAAACAAGTTGTTTTTTTTTTTTCACATTTTATTCAAAAAAAGAAAAAGAAAAAATCTTTTTTTTTTTATATGGGATTTGATTGTAATATCTTAATGTTATAATTTTTCAATTTTTTTTTAATAATGTATTATTTTGAATAAAAGATACGTTTACAAGTGAAAAAAAAAAAATTTGTATCATAACATGACCGAAAGGAAGGCTGAAGTAGTTATGATATCCTAGGTAGGAAAAATTGTGTATTTAAATTAGAGCGTTGCTGTCTTGATGGGTTGACAGAGAGCAGAGTATTAGGTTTGATTAGGGTAAATATAGGCTCTCTGTGGCTATGGCGGAGCTTTTAAGACATATTTTGTGGAACCATCATAGGTTATAATGTGTGGGGCTTTTAAAACTTATTTTCACCATTGTAGGTTTTCTTGAGTGTAGGACGCTAGGTAGTATTTCAGATTATAAAACAGTTATAAAAAACCTAAAATAGAACGGGATTTGCAATTGTATAAGTCAAAAATTTACTCTTTTTTTTTTTTTTTTTTTAATTATTATTATTATTTCGTCTCGTACAAGAACATGATTTTTAACCAATAATTTTATAATTGTATATTATAAGGACGTAGTTAATGACATGATATTTTATTTTGAGACAAACTAGTTGCACACCACCAATAGTTGGTTGCACACCAACCTAGAAAAATTACCTCCTTATTGTAACCTTTATTTTAGTCTATTAATTGCACTTCATTATTGGTGACGATAAGATTTAAGGTTATTCACCTTCTTGTGACTCCGTCTTCTCCGTTCATGTTATACAACCAAATATTTCATAAACTATTAAAACAACAATAATTTTGGTGAACATGATTGAAGAAGAATAAACAAAAACAAATACAAAGGAATGCAATATTTTTATTTTTATTTTGAGTGCAACCATCCAAATGGAGTGCAAAAGAGAAATTTTTAAGTGATGGAGTGCAATTGGCCATGGGTGGTGTGCAACAAGTTGGTCCCTTCATTTTTGAACGGGGGAAGGGGGGTTTGAACATGAAATGTCCATATCATTATTTGAAAATACCATTATTAATTGAACATTCTATATACAAGACATTTGGAAATTAAGTAGTCGTAGTTGGCATTTTTATATGATAAGAGGGAGAATGTGGGATTATCATTATAGGTCTAATAAAAGATTCAATTTTACCAACGCAGCAAAAGTTGATAGATTCATGTTTCTTCATTTCTATTTCTATTCTAACATAAAAGCTGCAATTTATGAACCATTTCGGCTTCAAGTAAGCAACAACTGATGCTGCACTTAAAATAAAATATTTTTATTCTGTCATTTCAGAAAAATCTATCATATGGAAATTGGCAGATTTTTTCAAAACAATGCACATGGATCTGATCCAGACGCAAGAAGATTGGTCATAAGCTTTGACAAGCATTTTTACTCAGATTTTTCGACCACTTGTGCACACTTGGGGCATGAAGAGCAACAAGCTACAAAAGAACGCATTTAGCACGAGAGTGTTTAGGGCCACTCAATTGGTTCAGTTTTGGAGACCACAGCCTCCTTAAAAACAATAGCGTAACCAAAACAGTACAATAAACAGTCTTAGGTCCGAAATACCCCATTAGTTGTAGCTTTCTACTGAGACTTCGCTCTTACGTATCCGAGACTTGTTAGCTTCTGCACGAGTATTCTCTCTGCATCTGACTGCAAAATCCAACACTAATATCAATCCATAATTATAAAGCAATGAAAATAGAAATGACGTGTGTGCATGTAGGGGTGCAACTTGGTTCGGTTTGGGTCAGTTTAGGGCTACTAAACTGAACCAACATAGGCTGGTTCTACAATATAAGAACCGGAGCCAAACCGAACTAAGTTCTGTTTGGTTCGCTTCTATGGGTTGCCAATATCTTATAAACCTCTTTGGAAGCAACATTTTTAATGAAAAAAAATGAACATGAAATTTCATAAAATAAGTCATTAATCTATCCAGAAAAAAATCATTAATCTTGTCCTACTACTTAAAAAGTAGCAAGTCATTAGGGTTCAGTTTTATACAAGCCTCAAACCTCGAACCGAACCAAATTGATCAGTTCTCCATTTCCTCGACTCAAAACCAAACTGTAACTTGTTCCAAACCAGACCAAATCAAACCAGCTCAAATCTATTGGTTGGTTCGGTTCTCAGTTTGAACGGGACAAAGTTGCACCCCTACATGTGTGTGTGTGTGAGAGAGAGAGAGAGAGAGAGAGACCTCAAGAACAGGGCTGTTCTTTGGAATATTGCAAGCGAGAATTATATTGAGACCACTCTTAAGTACTGAAAAGAAGAGTTGTTCTGAATTAGCGGATTGGGTCTTGGACAATAGTATAACCTCACTATCATAAAAGGAAGTACAAATTTTACCTAAGCGGCGAGCAATGCTTGATCCTGTGTTATCAGATGCACCACCCAGTATGGAAGAAACACTTACCATATTGTACTGTAGAACTCACAAAAAAACATAACTTGCAAATCAAATCAAATAACTCAATAAAATGCAAATTAATTCCAGAAAAATGTCTCTTAACTCACAGGCCGTGTAGGGGCAGCCGCATATAAATGCCCAAATTTGGCAGAGTTGCAACCGATCCATGTGTATATCTGCACACAAAAACTCTAGTTATCATCTCGAGGAAGAGAAATTCAGCAGATTAAAGGAAATAATGAAAGACCATTCACATTTTTTTAAGGAAACATTATGTCTAATTGAGAAGACACGCCTTAATATAACAAAGTTACACATGTAGCTCTTAGATGTTTATCAGAAGAGTAGGGAGATGTTGAATCTTCTCTTTCACAGGTAAATAAGAAATTTCATCAAAAAGAGGAAATAAATAAAGTTTCTAGTGCAATAACAGAATTTTCTTTCCTACAATTACATTCCCCATAGGCCTCCTTACACATCTCCAAGTCAAAGCATTGAGACTCACTCATTCTTCTCTTACAAATAGTCAAACTAGAGAGCGGATAGGTGGGAAAAGCGACGCTTCTCTACAAATAGGAATGTCTAACCAAAATAGCTTCAAACCAGTTCTCTACATGTTTCAAATTTTTTCTTGTATACATAGGTGCTCAGGTGCACTATAAACTGGATAAGATTAAACACATAGCTTCCGAATCCCAACAGAAAATCTAATGGGGTCCTAGAATGGACCTATGGCCAACACTATAGGGGGAGTGATCCTTAGGTTCATACCATCAAATTCTAGATCCTTAGGAATGTATCTTGTATTTATCAGTTATTTGAGACCATGTTTAATTTGAAACAAGGGAGTGAATATCTTAGTGAGTATTATAGCACTCTGTGGGTTTGTGCGAAGAATTACACATTTATCAACATATTAATAATGATGTAGAGATGCAGAAGAGACAAAGAGACGACTTACAAGTTGCATTGTTCATTTCCGGCCTAAACTCTGAATAACATTCCATTAAAGGAAAACTTTTGGCGAGTGAGTCTCTTCGCAATCTTACCAATATTTATTTTAGATTGTAGCGATCAAGCCTAGGATTACCTACAACAGGCACGGTTAATTTCACGGACCATCTGCTCATAATCTACAAAGAAGCATGATTCTTTCAACGGCCATAGTGGTGGCCATGGTAGTGGTGGTGTTGGTGGACGTGATGGTGGTGGCAAAACTGAGGAAATAAATTATACATATTGTGGTGGTGTTGGTCATACTACTAATTTTTGTAGGGATAAATAGGGTTGACCTGCATGGGCTCCTCCGATTAGATCTACTTCTCCAGCATGAGCTAATCAAGCAACTGGAGATATAAAGACAACTACTACAAAAGATATTTCTCATGAAGAGTACAATCAACTACTCCAAAAAATTCAAACATTTTCCGTTGATCTATCTACTCAGTTTGCTATATTAGCAACTTCAGGTATCTCTACAGGTCTTCTTACTTAGCATTCATCTCCATGGGTCATCAACTCTGGAGCATCTGAACATATGTCTAGTACATCAACTAATTTCTCAAATCTTCAATCTTTAAAGTTTAATATTATTCTTGCTTCCTATAAAGTTATTGGTAGAGGTGACATTCACCCTACCTTGTCTCTCTTTTTATCTTTCGGTATTTATATTCCTAGTTTTCTATTTAACCTCATATATGTTAGTAAATTAATAAAGTTCCATCAATGTATGATAACATTTTCTCCCTTACCTTGTGTTTTTCAAGACCTCGAAACAAAGAAGGTGATTGGTGAAAGGCATGAGAGTATTGGTCTATATTATCTTGATAAGGATCCTAGGCACTAGTGGCTGATACTATCTTGGTAAGGATCTTACAGTACCAGTGGCTGCACTTCATTCAAGCATCACTCTTTACCAAATAACATTACCGTCTGAGTCATCCCTCTATTCAAAAATTAATAATTCAATTCCTAAGTTGAGTCTAGAGTCAATTTTAGAATGTTAGGTTTGCCAACTGGGCAAACATCACCATACATCCTTTCTTAGTCGTGTTCAGAGTCATAAGTCCAGTCCTTTTGATGTCATTCATATAAACATTTGGGGTCTTGCTAGAGAAAAGAATGTCTGATTTTTCATATTTTGTTATTTTTATTAATGACTTTTCTAGAATGACATAGTTATATATGATGAAAGATAACTCTAAATTATTCTTTATATTTCAATTTTTTTTATAAAGAAACTCACGTTCAATTTCGTACACCAATTCGTATTCTTTGATTTGATAATGCCTTCGAATATGTAAAGAAACATGAATTACAAATCTTTCGTACTCAATGGTATCATTCACCAACATCTTCACATCTCAACTGAATGGTGTAACCGAATGCAAGCATAGACATTCACTAGATATTGTTCATACCCTGACGTTCAATGTGCATGTTCCAAAGAGTTTCTAGGGGATGTTGTGCTTACAACATGCTACTTAATTAATTGTATGTCATCATCTATTTTGAAAGTTCAATCGCCTTTTTATGTATTATTTCCAAATTTATCCTCTTTTAGGCGTCCTCCACGTATTTTTAGTTGTGTTTCCTTTGTTCATATATTGGATCTAGGTCATGATACACTTTGTTCACATGCGATAAAGTGTTTTTTTTTTATACTCTCGCACTCAAAAAGGTAATTGATGTTATTGCCCTTTGTCCTAGCACTATGTTTGTGTCGATGTTACTTTCTTTGAAAATTAACCATTCTTTTCTTCAGATGATCAGTGCATTGATACTAATATTCTTAGTAGTTCTCAAGGGGAGAATTTCATTTCTTCCATTCCATTGTCTGTTGCCATTGATACTAATTTTAAACAACCAACACAACCATAACCTTTACAAGTTAATCACAGGAGATCCACATTGCACCCTACGTCAACTCCAATGCCTACCCCTCCATCACCTCATTCTACTGAGGAATCTTTTGTTGACTTATGTATTGCTCAACGCAAAGATATTCGTTCTTGTACTCTTCAACCATTGACTCATTTTCTCTCTTTTCATTTTGTTTTACCATTATTTCCTCGTTTTGTTTTGGCATTGTCTTCTGTGTCTATTCCTAAATCCTTTCAACAAACGTTCTCTTATTTTAGATGGAAAGAAGCTATGAATACATAAATGAATGCTCTTCACTAGAACAATACTTAGGTAATGCTTCCCCTTCCTCATAGGTAAATAGATAGTTGGTTGTCATTGGTATATACAATCAAGTCTCATCCTAATGGTACAATTGAGTGATTGAAAGCACACGTTTGATTGCTAAAAGATACACCCAAACCTTTGGTGTAGACTACTTTGAGACTTTTTCACCAATTGCATGTCTTATTGTTTCTTTAGATTAACCTCTATATCAACTTGACATAAAAATGCCTACTTGCATGGTGATTTACCAAACAAAATATATATGGAACAACCTCAGGGTTATGTGGTGAGTAAGAAGCCTAATATGATGTATTAATTGCAAAAAGCTATTTATAGGCTTAAGCAATCTCCATGAGTATGGTTTGACAAGTATGTCATGTTGATATGATTTTTAATGGGCAAACTCTGATCATTCAGTGTTTATTTGTCGTACTGTTACCAATGTCATTATACTTTTGGAATATGCGGATGATATTATATTCATGAGTTATATGATCATTGCTCTTAAATCTCATATGTGCCATCATTTTCATATTAAGGATCTTGGTTCCCTACGCAACTTCCATAGTATTGAGGTTGCTCAATATAAAGTGGGTATTAAAATCTCATAGAGAACATATGTCATGAACTTGTTAGAGAATTCATGATGTATGTTGGGTTCTAAACCCATCGATACTCCTATGGATTCCACTCTTAAGCTTGAGAGTAATGATAAGGAATTGTACAGTGATGTTGGACGATACCGACAGCTAATTGAAAAGCTTATTTAGCTCATTGTTACTCATCCAAATATTACATTTGGAGTTGGAGTTGTGAGCCAATTTTTGCACACACTTTGTCAATCATATTGCAATGTCGTCCACTATATCTTTCGATATTTAAAAGGAGCTTCAGGTAAATGTTTATTATATAAACTATGGAGGATATTTTCCATATGACATCGAATAGCGACACGTGGCACATAGGAGACAACATGTTTATTGAGCTCCGAGATGTAAGTATTCACTCCTCGGTAAGGTCGAACACATAGGGAGATCGACTTTGGAATTCGAAGGAATGAGTCGGTCAAATCGAATCCTTGAGAATCAAGAATTCAATCATATTCGCAAAGAATAAATGATAGGTACATTCCTAATATAGGGAAACCACTAAAACAAAAAGGGCTAAATCTAGAATTGAGATCTCTATAAATACAACGGGTAGGGGCACGAAAAAGATACGTAACTCTTTCTGCATAAACCCTTGAATTCGTTTTGTACTAAGGTTCTGATTTGAGCGTCGGAGAGGTGGTGTTGTATGCACAATCAGGGGCACGAGGAGCGGAGATCACGAGGCATCGTCACAAATCCCATGGTAATGCAAGTTTTTGCATCTACATAAACCATCCAAGAACTAAAAGTCTATGAGCTTCTTTTATGCAGATTATGTTGGTAATCACTTTGATAAACGATCTACATCTGGATATTGTACTTTGGTGGATAGTAACTTAATTACATGGAGAAGTAAAAAACAAAATGTGGTTCTTAGATCAAGTGAAGAGGCAAAGTACAAATTCGTGGCCCATACAACAGGCGATATAAAGTGGGTGAAGTCTTGTTGCAAGAAATGGGTTTTGGTTCTCCTACACCAATGATGATGCATTATGATAATCAAGATACTATTATCATTACACGCAATCCAGTGTTTCATGTGAAAACTAAACACATCGATTTTGATTGCCACTTCATTAGAGATATGGGTCTATGCAAGTTGATCGTTACACCACATCCATTCTACTAATGAACTTGTTGATGTATTTACTAAGGTACTAAACTGGGGTTCTTTTTATGTTTTATGTTAAAGCTTGGCATGCATGATTTGTATGCTTTAGCTTCTTTTTTTTTTTTTTTTTTTTTTTTTTGAGGGGGGGGGGGGGGGGGGGGGGGTTAGTCTTAAAATATATATATATAGATATAGATATATTACGTAGTTTATGTAATTCCATAATGGCATTGCAGTCATTTTCTATATTTTATGATATAAAACATAATAGAAGAGATTGGAACTGGATATTTCGATGCTCCTCCCATTTTTTCTCTTCTTTTCTTCTCATTTTATCTATTGTTTTACAAGGTAGGAATGGTAAACCCCAATTCTTGAAGAAGAGATTTTACCCACATTATTTCACATGTCGCATAAGTCATAACCCATTACTATACCTTTGCACTTGATTTACCAATCATATTTTTATCTTTTTACTTCTTCATGTGACCAATTTACCACCTACAAAAGCGCAATATCCCGAAGTAGTTCGTCTATCAGATGACTGACAGCCCAATTTGTATATGAAAAACCTGTACTATTCAGATGTGATGATAGTTTATATAATAAGCCTTCACCTAGAGCATCCTTTAGATGTCTCAAAATGCAATACACAATATCCCAATGAAATTGACGAGGTGCATGCATGAATTGACTTACAACCCCAACTGCAAATGTGATATATGGACGTGCAAATGTACTTTGAGGAGAGAATCAATTCCTTGGTGCCTTGAAACCGGGATCAAAACAGCGCTCTCATTGTTTACATGGGAAGTTCATCACGCTTGGAGAAAAAGAAATGCAATAGCTGATGCTTTAGCAAATTTTGGTCTCCATAACTCAACCGATTCAAAATTTGTTGATTTTAGTAGTTTTCTTTTAATTGTTTAAGAAGTGTTTCTGAGGTGAAGTGTTGGGTCTTCCTTATATTAGAGTTGTAAATTAAGGGTATTTCCCTTGTAATCTTTCTCTTTTAAATACATTTTTTTGCTCATTTAGCAACAAAAAAATAATCCCAAAGAGTCCTCGATATCGTCCAAGATGACTAATTCCCCCTATTCACTCTCAAGTTTGAGAGTGGAATCCATAGGAGTATCAATGGGCTTAGAGCCCAACAAACATGTATCTTCCAAAAAGTCAGTGGCATATTTCATCTTAAAGATAAACCCTCCGATTTTTTTTTACAAGTAACAAAATTTATTAATAAAGTAATCAAGAAGACCAACTAGAAAGAATACAAAGAGAAATTAAGAACAAGCAATACAACAAACCCAATCCCAACGAGCAACAAAATCTGCATAGAAAATAACCCTGAACTCCACAAGAGCCTTAGACCAAAAGAAGAGACAAAAGAGAACCGACAAGACCACCTCCAACGCTTCCACACCTTTATCTTAAATGCATCTACTATTCCACTCATTCCAACTTACCCAAGAAAGGGCAAATGGAAAAAGACTCCAAAACATCTCAATACCCTCCATAGAAGTAGCAACCTCAATGCCAATAAAATATCGAAGAGAAATGAAGGAACCAAAAACTATTTTGATCCTTGGGATTTAAAAAAAGAGAGAAAATAATGCTATTTGGATCTAAACTGAATCAATATGATCCAAGCCAATCCAACCTGAGCCTGAAATAGGAAGGAGTCAACCCAATGACGTTTGGCCACAACTAGGTAGCTACCCTCTATCATCAAGATAGGTGGCCCGGCCCTAAGTAGCGGCCGACCCACCAATCACAAAGATAAGTGGTTCGACCCTATTGAAGCAGCTGAATCCCCTCCCCACCCCCGTCCCAAATTACGGGGCTCAGTTAACCCCTATGCTCGGCCCCTATGTAGCAGTCAACCCACCTATCAAAGAGATAGGAGGTTCAACCCTATTGAAACAGTCAACCCCCCACCCACCTTCCAAATTAAGGGGCTTAGCCATGCATTTTTCTGCATTCTTCTTCTTCATCTTAAGTACTTGAACCCTCTCTTTCCTCCTACAGCCCTCTCCTCATCATTCCCTCCATCTTCCTTCCGGAATTGTAAGTGACATATTGAGAATCAACTCAAGAAGGGAAATTGTCTCAAAGATAGCTACCCGAATAACAACACAATACGAAAGGTACACAATCTAAATTAATCATCAAAGGTTCAATGAAAATAATGTCCAAAGAAATTACGGATACATAACTTAATTGAGTTAACTCAGGAAACTAAGTGGTCACCGAATTGAAACAATTACACAATAATTACCACTCCTCATGTCAATTACGAATACCATGAGAAATGGATCTTTAAGATCATTGATGCAAAGCATTATGGGTATTAATGATCATGAATGCAAGGCATCATGGAGTAAAGGTTACAAGTGAGTTCAATGTTCAAAGTTAAATGAGATCTACTCTATAAAATGAAGGACTTATCCCACTTAAGCCCCAAGGCAAAAACCACAACAACACTTTGCTCTGAATTTCTTCTTTTTTGCTTTGTAATTTTCTCAAGAACTAACTTAATTGTTTGAGGCCCTTTGGCCGACACCACACCAGTGTCCTTTCAGGTGAAGCTAACGGAGAAGACAGCCGAAAGACTACACTTATTATGACTCAAATCTCGAGAAGTGGGAACTTTGAAAAATCACCTACAAGAACAAAGATCCTTGGTGTGAAATTGCTTATGTAAATAGGATTCCAAAGCTATTCCATCAATATCACTCCCTATGATTATGATATCATCCATATACACCACAAGGTTGGTCACTCCAGTAGAGGTACGACGAACAAACACAGAGTGATCGGAGTAAGCATGGTTAAAACCACATTGCAACACAAGTGTACTAAACTTATCAAACCAAGCCCATAAAAATTGCTTGAGCTCGTAAATGGCTTTTTGCAAATGACATCATGTTAGGTTTATCATGCACTACATATCCTGAAGATTGTTCCATATATACTTCCTCTTGCAACTCACTATATAGGAAGGCATTATTAATATTCAACTAAAACAAAGGTCAATTCAAATACACGGCCATAGAGAATAGAACCTGAATAGAGTTGAGCAATAGGAAAAAAGGTCTCAAAATAGTTCACACCAAAGGTCTGGATGTAACCTTTAGCAACTAATCGTGATTTCAATATTTCAATTATGCATTCGGGATGATACTTGATGAGATACACCTAACGAAAACCAATTGCTTGTTTACCATAGGGGAAAAAAAGGGCATCCATTTCTATATTCTTAGTTTGTTTCCATCCAGAAAAAGATAGTGCTAGCTGATAAGATTTAGGAATAGAAATAAAAGACAAAACTAATACAAAATTAAAGAACAATGAAAAGAACGAAAAAATGACAAAATTAGCTCTAGGGTAAGAGTACAAGAATGAGTACCTTTACGCAAAATAATAAGTAAGTCAATAAAATGATCCTCAATAAAAGAAGATGATTGAGATGTAGGCACTGGAACACTTGTAGATGGAAAAGTAGACCTTCTGCAATAAACTTGAAGTGGGATTGATTGCATAGGAGCATCATCAATGACAATAGGTAAGGGAATGATGGAAGACAAGAAATTCTCCCCCTAAGAGCTAACAAAAACATTGGTATCCTTAGAATGACCATCAAGAGAAAAAATGATGTAGCCTCAAAAAAAGTAACATCAACACTAACATAAAATCTTCGAGATGATAGACAATAACACCTATATCCTTTTTGAGTATGAAAATATACCAAGAAGACACAATTAATTGCATGGGGAGATAGCTTATCATGACCAAAATCCAATAAAAGAATACAAGAAACACAACCAAAAATTCGTGAGGGAAGACTAAATGGAGATTGACTGGATTATGGCATACGATTAAGCAAGTAACATGCAGTAAGAACAACATTCTCCCAAAATCTTTTTAGAACATTGATATTCATTATCAAGATACAAGCAACATCTGATAAATGTCAGTGCTTACGGTTCGGCCACACCATTTTGTTGAGATGTGTGGGGCACAAGTTTGATGAATAATTTAATTTTGGGTACAAAAAAAATTGCAATTTTTTTCTTACTCTACTCGAGCATTATCAGATCTAAGAATGCGAATAGGTTTAACAAATTGAAAAATAATCTCTTAATGAAAGGTTTGAAAAATAGAAAGCAATTTAGAGTAATCTTTTATATAAAAATATCCATGTCATTCTGGAATAATCATCAAACAAAAATAACAAAAGAAGAAAAATCAGGCATACTCTTTACTCTAGCCGAACCCCAAAGTTTAAAAGGACTCAACTTTCGACTATTAACATGACTAGAAAATGAAGTGAGGTGATGCTTGTTAATTGATAAGCTACACATTCTAAAAAAGACATAGGACTCAATTTAGGAATTAACTGTCTTAGCTTTTGAATAGATAGATTGACTCAAACTACAATGTCACTGATGAGATATGATTGCATGAAGTGCAACCGTCTTTGCAGATCTTTATTGATGTAGTATAGCCCATTACCCTCACCACCAACCCCCCCCCCCCCCCTACCAATCACCGTATTCGTTTTGAGGTCCTCAAAAACACAATAAGATGGAGAAAATATCACATAGAATTGAAGAGATTTAGTCAATTTACTAACAGACATAAGATTGAATGGAAAAGTGGGAAAATAAAGGACAAAAGACAAAGATAAAGAAGTCAGGTGAATATCAAATCTACCAACTACTTTACAAGTAGACCCATTAGCAAGAATGACAATGGACTTTGAAGGACGAAAGTAGTAAAAAATAGGAAGTATACCAAACATATGCTCAGATGCTTTAGAATTAATGACCCATAGAGAGGATTGTTGAGTAAGTAGGCACGTAGAGATACATGAAGTTGCTAGTGTGGCAGTAGAAGTAAATGGACTAGTAGAGAGAGACTGAATCTTCTGAAGTAGTTAATTATATTCATAAGAAACAGTAGATTTATCCTCTACAACAACAAATGGTTGTCTCCTTAATTGCTTGATTTGCTCAAGCGGGACATGTAGCTTCAGAAACTGGAAGAGCTGGTTGACCCCATTTATCCCATCAGTAATTAAAACTATGACCAACACCACCACAGTATATGCACTTCTTCTGCTTACCTCTATCAACACCATGACCACGTCTATTACTACCACAACCAAAAGAGGAATTTCCACGACCTCTAGAGTTATCCGTACATCAGCACTTATTTCATTCATCAACACACTTTAAATAATCTTATGGTTCACATACAAGAATATGTTGGCTCCTTCACCATGGGATAAGCAAACCTCTGATACTGATAGGACGATGCAAACCCTTGGAAAGAACTTTCCAAAGGGCCTCCCATTCAACCATAGAAGATCTCACTTCACACACTATCGCCCAACGCCATTTTCCAAAGGAATCCACTGATCTCAAATTCCCCCAAGACTTCCGAAGTTGGAAACCATCAGAAGCCATTTTTTCTATTTCTTTTTTTGTCATTTTTTGGCATTACCAAAAAAGAGGGCAAGGGAATGGGGAATTTCATGTTGGAAATCAATCTCACTTGAATTAAATTTGGAAATGAGAGCAAGAGCAAGATTCCCAGGTGGGAGAAAGGAAGGCAATTGAAATTATGCGGAAGGTCCCTCAACTAAGTGTAGAAACTCAAAATGAAATCAATTTAACACTTATTATTGAAAATCAATTCTGAATAGTCGTTCAACCATATCGTACCTTTCCCTCCCCATTACTAGCATCAAGTAACCTGCATTATAGACTGTTATACTCTAGAGCCATCCTTGAATCAAGGAGCAAAAAAAACGAGTAGAGTGTGGTTACCATCATGGAATTTAATGTTCATCAAAAGGCTATCAACCAAAAAACTTAATATGTCACTCATTTATCTTGAAGAACTATCGGAACCCACTCTTATAGAATGAATAACATAGCTGGTCAACAAACAACAAAAGTGGAGGTTCACCTGTTTTTGAAGCCGTATGATCTGAAAATGGAGCGTAACATCTTTCAGATCCTCAGTAAAACACGTTATTTGTAGTACATCATCACCAATCAATGGAGTTTCAGAAGAAGAGCTACCAACATTACCCAGCTGATCAGTATTAATGGCATTCAATTCCTTTGCTTGGAGGATTTCGTCATCCATTACATGCCCGTCTATCTCTCTCGACGTCATTGCTCGTTCAATTAACTGTTGTGACTCCAAATTCACTCCTACAAATTATAAATAAAGCTAATCAATAGAGTTTTTTTTTCTTCAGGTGGCTTTGTTGAATGTCAGGTTTAGAATTTTTTATGTTCATGCATCATAGCTATTTAGAGCATGTTTGGAAGGTGGGGTTGTGCCTGTTGGAGCCTGGAATGGAGAGTTGTCCACAGTAATTGTCTGGGAACTGCCTGGAACTCCAACTCTCACATTTGGCTGGCCAACACCCACACAAGAGAGTAGGTTCGCATAACAGATAATATATAGCTGATACTTATATACTATCTATATATATATATATATATGTATATATATATATATGTATAAATGTGGCCAATAACATAGCCAACGTGTTTTGTCTTATACCATAGAGATTATCCACACAAAAAATCACTCCATTCCGATACTTTCTAGCCCCATTAAAATTGGTTTACAAATTAATGCTAAAAATTGACAGTCCACGATTCTTCAACTTGTAAATTGGGGTTAGAAGTTTCAGAATGGGCTGAATTTTTTGGGGATGATCTCCTCACCATAGAGATTATCCTCACAAAAATCAACCCATTCTGAAACTTCTAGCCCATATAGTCAAAACACGTTGGCTATGGTTTTGGCTCTTGAACCCCACCCTATATACATACATACATATATGGGTCAAGTTCGGTAGCCAACATTGGGAGATAAAATTTGTCCTATATGGGTTAAAAGATTCGGATTGGGCTGATTTTTTGTGAGGATGGTCTCCATGGTGAGGAGATCATTCTCACAAAAAATCAGCCGAATCTGAAACTTCTAACCCCATCAAGAGTGGTTTACAAGTTGAAGAACTGTGGACTGTCGATTTTTACCGTAATTTGTAAACCAATTTTGCTCCTAGAGAAGTAAGAGTATCTCTAAACACTACAGGAAAGTATAAAATAAGAGTTAAAACACAACTAACATATGATGAAAAACAAGATCAGACTATTTAAGCACAATTATTCACATACCCTAGAAATGTATTTCCTTGCCCCATCGAGCTGAGAAGAAACAAGCAGAGCACAGTTGCAAAGATAAAAAGGATAATAATGCAGTAGAGATGAACTACAGAAGAACAAAAGACAGCTATAAGCTAATACAACAACATCATTGCGTCCCCCCCCCCCCCAAAAAAAAAAAAAAAAACCCACATGAATTTATTTCACAGCCATTAAAATCAATTTGACACAATAACCCAATGAATCATATTTTCAGTATGTAATCAGCACAATATTTATTGTAAGAATACATAAAAGTATAGCAGAAATCAGATATAACAAAATAAATCTGATATAGATGGTGAGTACCCATTTTATTTCTTTACATACATGACCCAACCTCACAAAATGCACAAGGCCTCTCCATTGAAGAACCTCACCTAGCTTAGAAATACAAATTTATTTATAGAAAAGAAACAATTTTATCACGAAAAGGTAGTGGTCAATGCAGATATTCCTCCCTTTAAGGTAGAGATCACAATGTTTGTTGGGAACCAGACATTCAATCCGGCCAAAAGTGAGTCATTCGGTTTGTTAAAGATGTTGGAGTACTTCTGTTTTAAACCATGGGATGATAAAATATCCAAGGATACAAATCCATGGATGGGCATGGAAATTTACAAAAATAAATAAATAAAGGTGTAGAGAGGAAGAGAGAGAGAGCTAATTAAAAAGATATGTAAAAAACAACCCAATAACCAATAATGTAGGTCGAATCTAAAACACAGCCAAAACAATGCTTAAAATCACCTAAAATGCGGAGAAATTAAGAAGAAATAGTATAAAAGAGACTCGTAAAACCATAGTAATCTGAAATGGACAAATACCTTTCCCTAACCTTATCCCTCCTCTTTCTCTCACTTAATTTCTTTCAATCAGAAAAAAACAACAGAGAACAAAGAAGGAAACAAAAAAGACTTCAGAACCCTAAAAGTTTATCATCTTCACCATTACAGGCCTCATTGTTACCATCAGATTCGAGACGGATAGAGATAAACAATCATTCAACCTCGAAGTACAAAGAAAAATATCTAGAGAAAGAGAGAAAAGGAGTGGGAGACAAAGAGGAATGTACCTCTCTGGGAGCTCAATGAAGTATCCCTCGGGAACACTCCACGTAGGTCCTATTTGTTGGTGGGCTGAACTTTGCACACTAAGGAGTAAGATGGAAGACGAATACAGTACGCCAAAGCTTTGAGTAGGGAACTTGATGGAAATACCCTTGAATTCAATCTTAAATATGAAACTCACTGAATTAGTTCAATCTTAAAGAACAATTCAATCTTAAACAAAAAACAAAAAAAAAAAGGGAATTAGTTATAGCTTGGACTTCTGAATTTAGTTATGGCTTCAATATTTGGTTGCCAGTGAAAATTCACTCTCGAACTACAACTCCAATGATTATTATCTTAATGGAAGATAAAGTTAGAGGGGTATTATTATAAAAAAAAAATTGAGATTAATGGGGTAAAAGATGAAAAACAATAAAGTGGATTAAAGGGGTAAAAGAGGAAATATAATAAAGTTAGGGGAGGTGAAGAATAAATGAAATAAAGTGGGTCCCAAGAAACTATTGTTTAATGAAATAGGTATAAAAATATTGAAATTAAAGGGGGTAAGAGATGAAAAACAATAAAGGGGATTAAAGAGGTAAAAGAGAAAATATAGTAAACTTAGAGGGGGGGCTTCCTCTTTCGGGTTAAAGGGTAAAAGTGGAAAAAAATAGAGTTGAAGGGGTATTATTAAAAAAAATGAGATTAAAGGGGTAAAAGATGCAAAATAATAAAGTGGATTAAAGGGATAGAAGAAAAAATATAGTAAAATTAGAAGAGGTCAAGAATAAAGGAAATAAAGTAGGTCCCATGGCACTAGCTAGATGGGAGGTTTAACCCATAAAACCGTAGATGATAGAAAGTTTGGGTCACACAACTGTAGATGTCTCAATCAGACATCTTGTCAACAACACTATAGATGCAAAAATGAAAAATCTATTTTCGGCCTTTGCCTTCTTCGTAAACAAGTAGAACACCATTGGAGTTTTACTATGAAACAATTGTGCTACAATTTATTTCAAACATGATTTCAATTTTTGCTAAAATTAACTAAACCAAGCATCAAACAAACATTAGGCAAATCAAGCCTATGATGAGATACGATAACAAGTGAAAGCATACCTATATGGCTAAACAGACCATATATCTACAAAAATTTAACATTCAATTTCAGCTTTCACTTTTTTTCTCTTTTTTTTTTTTTTTTTTGATAGATAAGAAAGATATAAAAATAAGTCGATGTGCCAAACAGAACAGAAATAAAAAGAGAAAAAGAAACAACTAAGTACAATTCAATACTACATACGATATCCCAACGGACCAAAAAGTCCTCAAAGAAAAACCATTTTAATTCTTTGAAGGTTTTGTACCAAACGAATAACAGCCCAAGGATCAAAATAATCAACTCTTGGTCGTTTGCGTTTTCGTTTGAAAGGTTCTAGCATTTCTTTCTTTCCATATTCTCATAAAACCACAAATGGAGTTTAGCTCCAAATCAACCTCTTCGCGTGCCGAAAACTCAAACTCAAGTGAAGCCATTCCCTGAGAACACCTCTAACTAAATACGGAGTACACCAAACCACCCCAAGCAAGGATAAAAAATGAGCTCATATCTCCTTTGCAACCTCAAAATGCACGAGCAAATGGTTAGTAGATTCCTCATTTGTCAAACACATACAATACCCATTCGGCCCACAATAGCCTCTTCTCCTTAAAATGTCTTGAATCTGAATCCTTTCCCACACAGCCACCCAAACGAAAAGCTACATTTGAAAGCACCCATGGACCCCCAACCACTATATGATGAGGGGTCTTATAGAAATCTCTTACCGAGAACAGTCCTTTGCTATTAGGGGCCCACAATCTCGCATCTTCCTCATATATACCTCCCGACACACTATCAAGATGTCCCATTAGCTCCAAGACCTCCGTCAACTCCCAATCGTTCAACGCGCTCCTTAGACCCAAGTCCCACCCTATTGTCCCAAGATGCATCACTCGAAAGCTTGCCACAGAAAGGTTCTTCTTCAAGGATAACACATATAACACTGGAAATCTCTCTCCTCAAGGAGCCTCCCCCACCCCAAGTGTCCTCCCAATACTTAGCTCTATCCCCCTTCCCTACCTTGAAAGTGACCATTTTTTTAATCGAGGTAAAACTTTTAAAATACCCTTCTACACCCCGCAACCATACGGATTTTAGCTTCACCACTAACCCAACCCATCGGATCCTCCCCATACTTAGCCGCAATCACCTTCCACCACAACTCTTCCATTTCCATTCCGAATCACCGAAGCCACTTCCCTAGAAAAGCCCCATTAAGAGTTCTCGATTTCCTGAAGCCAAGCCCCCCCCCCCCCCCCCCCCGACACTTTTGACTAAATAAATATTGTCCCAACTAACCAAGTGAAGCTTGTATTGTCCCTTCCTTATCGTGTCACAAGAAATCTCTAAATAACTTGTCAAGCCTCAACTCCACACTCTTTGGAATAGAAAACAAAGAAAGATAATACACTGGAATGCTAGACAGCACACTCTTAATCAAGGTCAACTTGCCACCCTTAGACAGATAAATCGCTTGCCACGAGCTCAATCTTCTAGAGATCTTCTCTATCACCGGCTCCCAATCACTCTTACTCTTATAATGAGCACCCAAAGGTTAACCTAGGTAAGAAGAAGGAAAAGCCCCCGCTTGACTCCCAAAGTTGCCACCATGGTATCCACATCTAGCACTTGGCCCATTGGAAAGACCTTACTCTCACAAAGGTTTACTGGCATACCAGTAACAAACTCAAAACAAAAAAGTAAGCTGACAAAAAACCTCACCTGCTCTGCATCCACATGCAAAAAAGTCAATGTGTCATCCGCAAATTGCAATTGGGACACAAGTGGACCCTCTTAGAGTCACAACTTGGGCTAGCTAACCCGAACTCAACCAGTTTCAACCCGATTGATGGCCGAGCTTGGGTTGGGTTATATGGAAAATGAGTTGAGTCTGGGCTAAGAAATCTCAACCCGAATTGAATTTAAGTTGCGGCTCCGTGCAACCCAACTCAACCCAAATTCGATGTTATATATTTACATATAAATATTTATGTTTATATTTTAAAGAAAAATATTAGTTTTCTCTTCCTAATTATAATTGTAAAATTAAGGGAAAAAGTTATAATATAAAAATTAATGGATTTGGAGGTTGCGTGCAAATTTATTTACTAGTGATTTTATTTTTTATATTGTATTTATTTTTTAAGATATAAAATAATTTTTATGTGTTGGCCAAAATGAAATTAGGCTTGCTCAATAAGCCCAACCCACCCAAAATTACCTAACTTGAGCTAACCCGAACTCAACCCGATTTTAAGAGCTCAATCTTGGGTTGAGCTTGGGTTAATGAGCTCTAACCCGATAGTCGGGTTGAGGGTTCTCCAACTTGGGTTGAGCCTGGATTGACCCTCCAACTCGCCCAGGTTGCAGCCCTGGACCCTCTGCTTGAGGATGGAAACCTCCTAAATCTCCATTTGCCACAGCTTTTCTGACCAATCTCCCCAAAGCCTCTACCACCACCAAGAAAAAAAAAGGGGAAAAGGGATCTCCTTGTCACAGACCACGAGAACTCCTAAAGAAACCCTCTAGGGAACCATTCATAAGAATAGAAAATGATGGAGATGAAACACACCTCATCACCCAATAGATCCACTTGTGCCTGAATCCCATACAAACCAACAAATACCTCAAACAACTCCAACTGACGTGATTATACGCTTTATCCAAGTCTATATTATAAACTAACCCCCAAAAACGTGTTTTAACCTCGAATCAAGACACTCGTTAACTATAAGAGCTCCATCCAAAATTTGTCTACCACTAACAAAGGCCCCTTGACTTAAACCAATGACCCCACTTAACACATCTTTCATCATTGTCACAAGCACCTTAGAAATGATTTTGAACATAGCTCCCACCAAACTTATTAGTCTAAGATCTTAAATGTCTTCTACCCCAACCTTTTTCAGAATTAAAGTAATAAACGAGCAATTCAATCGGGCATCCATCACTCCATTCTCGAAGAGATCAACTAAAAATTCCATTAACTCCCCCTAAATCATTACCCAATTCTTTTTGAAAAAATCTTGAGTGAAACCATCCAACCCGAGAGCTTTATTTGAACAACGACTAGAAACCGACGCCCAAACTTCCTCTTCCTCAAAAGGTCTAACCATAATCTTTTCCCTTTAGAAATACTATCAAAATGCAACCCATCCAATTTCGGTCTAACCAAATGAGATTCCGAATATAATTTGGCGTAAAAATCAGCCGCCCCTTTCCTAACCTCCTCTTCCCCTTCCACCCAACTTCCCCCAATTATAATCTTATAGATGTTATTGGACCTCTTGTGAGCATTAACTATATGGTGAAAATACTTGGTATTACCATCCCCTTCCTTAAGCAATCGTATCCTCGATTTCTGTCTCCAACACAGCTCTTCCATGTTCACTCTTTTATTATACTGTTCCTGAATCATACATCTTCTGTTTCTACCCTCTGTGGAAAGTGGACCCCCTTCCTCCTTCCTATCCAACTCTTCTAACTCCAACAAAAGTTCCTTCTTTTTCACTTCCAACCTCCCTATTCCACTTTTTAAGCTTCTCTTTAATGGATTTTAACTTCAAACGGAACACCACACCTGTCCTACCCTCATAGCTCATGCACAACCACCGACTCTCAACTAGCTCAAAAAAATTCTCTTGCAACATCCACATGTTCCCGAATCTGAACAGACTTGGGTGTTTAACACATGGACCCACTTGAAGAACAACCGGGCAATGGTCCGATACTGGATTTGGTACAGACTCTAGAGAGACTAAAGAAATACTCTTTCTGATAGGTCCCAAACACAAAAGAAATAAAAATAAAAAAATAAATGATAAGATAAATGTTCTCTTAGGGTGAGAAACGTACCACAGTTGGAATGTAACTACTTGCCTACCATAACAAAAGCATTGGCTGCTTAAATAAGCAAACCACGCACATATTGCCGAAATAAAAGGCTCCTATCCACTAGTAATAGAAAGCATAAACACACATACTAAAAACTGAAATAAATGCAACGTGATCCATTCCACTACTGCACATTAAGTTGCACGTTAAGCCACGATCCATGCTACTGCTGTATGCAACCCACGTCCACAGCTTATCCAAAATATTTGGGATTTGGTTTAAGGCCCCTCTCAGAACGATGTGGCCTAACAATACCGCCCTCATCAAGCGGATCCTTGTCCTCAAGGTCCATATTCGGAAATTGCTCAAGCAACGATTGACGTGTCTCCCATGTGGCCTCTTCTGTTGGTAGACATTTCCATTGAACCAAGTGCTCTTCCTCAAATTTATTTCCCCGTTTGACCCAGCGAGAGTCCAAAATCTATTGAGGTTCTAGTATAATTATGCCGTCATCGGTCACTGGTGGTAGTTCCATAGAAGGCACCCCCAGATCTCCCACGAATTTTTTTAGTAGTGACACATGGAAGACCGGGTGAATTCGAGCTCCTGCTGGAAGCTGAAGCTTGTAAGCGACCGCTCCGATTTTCTACACGATTGGATATGGGCCATAAAATCGACTAGCAAGCTTCTGGTGGACACGTTTGAAAATCGATTGCTGACGGTAGGGATGCAACTTAAGAAACACCATATCACCTACTTCGAAAGTCACATCCCGTGGCCTTTGATCCACTGTTTGCCTCATACGATGAATGGAAGCCTCTAAATTCGCCTTTAGTTGACGCAGCAACTCATCTCTAGACACGAAACTCTGGTCCACCTCATGTACCGAAGAATTACCACTATGATAATTGGGAAGAAGAGGAGGCAAACGACCATACAATGCTTGGAATGGAGTCATTCCGGTGGATGCATGGTATGTCGTATTATACCATAGTTCAGCCTAAGGAATGTAGGTGCTCCACTTGCACGGCCATTGATGAACAAAGCAGCGAAGATATTGTTCAACACATCGATTGACCACTTCCGTTTGCCCGTCGGTTTGCGGATGATAGGCGGAGCTGAGTTTTAATTGAGTCCCTGACATTTGAAAGAATTCCTGCCAAAATCGACTAATAAAGATTGGATCCCGGTCGCTAACGATTGATTTAGGAAAGCCATGCAACTTGATAAGCCCTTCCACAAATTTTTCAGCCACGCTCTTAGCAATAAATGGATGGGTTAAAGTTAAGAAATGTGCAAATTTACTTAATCTGTCAACGACTACCAAGATTGTATCCTTGCCGTGGGATGTTGGCAATCCTTCAACGAAGTCGAGAGTAATATCATCCCAAACTTGGCATGGAATGGGCAAAGGTTGTAGGAATCCAGCAGGGAAAAGTGTCTCGGACTTCATTTTTTGGCATACCTCACAATGCTTAACATACTCTTTGACAGCTTGGTGCATTTTAGGCCAGTAAAATTGCTGAGCTAGCCGTTTGAATGTCCGTAAGACGCCTGAGTGCCCTCCAATTTTGGTGTTATGTGCCTCATACAGTAGCTTAGTGCGCAACATTCCACACGAAGGGATAACCACCCTTCCTTTAAATATCCAAAGTCCTTGGCGCTGTGAATATGGTCCTTCGGGTTGAGCCTTGGCCACCCGATCTACAGACTGAATATAAGAATCCCTTGCGTAAGCATTTTTTATCTCATCCCACAAGGTTACAGCGGCAATGTGTAGATGATGAAGTACTGGGCTGTTTGGCTTGCGTGAGAGGGCATCTGCAGCTGAGTTCTCGCGGCCTGGACGGTAAATAATTTCATAGTCGTAGTCCATTAATTTGGCTACCCACTTTGGTGCTCCGGCGTCGCCACACGTTGATCCAAAAAATACTTCAAACTGCGTTGGTCGGTTTGGATGAAGAATTTCTTTCCCAGTAAATAAGGTCGCCACAATCGTATGGCCTCTACAATAACAAGCATTTCCTTGGCGTAGATTGACCACGATTTTTTTGTAACTCCAAGTGCATGACTCATATAGGCAATGGGCTTGCCTTGTTGAGTTAGAACTGCGCCAATCCCTTCTCCTGAGGCATCAGTTTCAATGGTGAAAGAATCATTGAAATTTGGCATAGCCAAAGTATGAGTGGTGGTCATTGCTTGCTTAAGAGCTGAGAAGGCTATTTCGGCCTCTTCATGCCATCCGAACTTTCCCTTCTTGAGTAGGTTGGTGAGGGGTCGAGCGATGAGATCATAATTTTGAACAAACTTCCTGTAGTATCCTGTCAAGCCTAAAAAACCACGTAATTCAGAAATATTAGTAGGTCGGGGCCATGCGAGCATGGCTGCAATTTTTTTGTCATCAACCTTCACTCCTTGAGGCGTGATGATGTGCCCAAGGTATTCCAATTCTTGTTGGCCGAAAACACACTTGCTTGCCTTAGCAAAAAATTTATGCTGCCTCAAAATCTCAAAAGTTTGTGCAACGTGAATCATATGCTTATCCCAAGTAGAACTATATATGAGAATATCGTCAATGAAAACCAAAATGAACTTTCGAAGGTGGGGTCGAAATATAGAGTTCATGATGGCCTGGAATGTAGAAGGTGCATTACAAAGGCCAAAAGACATTACGAGGTATTCGTAATGGCCATTATGAGTACGAAAAGCAGTCTTAGAAATATCAAGAGGATTTACCCGTACTTGGTGATATCCGGCTCGCAGATCTAGTTTTGTGAAATATGAGGCACCATATAGTTCATCCAGCATGTCATCCACTGTTGGAATGGGGAAACGATCCTTGATGGTGGCATTATTTAGTGCGCGATAGTCCGTGCAAAATCGCCAACTACCATCCTTTTTTTTAACAAGTAGTACCGGCGAAGAAAACGGACTGGTGCTAGCACGAATATGCCCGGAATCCAGCATCTCTTGAACCTGCCTTTCAATTTCTTCTTTCTGGAAATAAGCATATCTATAGGGACGAACATTAATCAGCTCGGTGTTCTCTTTAAGTGTAATGCAGTGATCTACTTCACGCACAGGTGGTACACACGAGGGGTCCTGGAACACATCCTTGTACTCTTGTATTACTCGTTGCATGTCTTGATGTTTAACGTCATAAACTGCACCTTGAATGATGTCCTCCGAGGTTGAAGGAAAGCATACCGCAAACAACGTATGGCCCCGTCGGCAATCCTTTGAGATTTCTTTTAATGTAGCCTCCTAAATAGTTTGCTCATCTAGTCCTTGCAATCTTCGAGCTTGATTATTCCAAATGAAGTCCATGGTTAATTGCTTCCAATTACAAATCACAGAACCTAACATTTCCAACCATTGGATGCCCAGCACTAGATCAAGACCTGATAGGGGTAGAGAGAAGAGGGTAAGGTGAAACTCAATGTCTTGTAAATTCACCACTACCTTATCAAATCGTCCTTGACATTTTAGCCGTTCGCCATTAGCAACTCGAACAACGAACGGTTCCGTTAGTACTACGGGTAAACGCAGCATGCTTGCCAAGCGCTCACTAATGAAATTGTGCGTGGATCCACTGTCGATCAACACCGTCACTTCGTGCGAGCCCATTGTTGCTGTCATACGCATGGTTCTTGGGGCAGTCCATCCCGTCAATGCGTGTAGCGTGATTTCAGGCTCAAATTCTGGTTCTTGCACCTCTCCTGTATTTCCCTCTTGGTCAAATCCCACCGTTAGTTGATTAGTGACGTCCTCACAAAGCATATTACCAACACCTGCGTAGCCCTCCAAGAGTAATAGCTGAGGTTTTTGGCATTTATGCCCGGCTGTAAATCGTTCATTACAGTTAAAACAGAGGCCCTGCACTCTTCTCCTCTGCATTTCCTCCCATGACAAGCGCCTGATTGGAGCAGTCGGGGTAGTAGGAGTTACACGAGTGGGTTGTGGAAGAGCTAGAGGAGCTCTTATAGGTGGTGGTCGCATGAACTGCCGCTGTCGTGCAAGCTGCTCATCTCTCATCCGTGCTAAATTAATGGCCTCCTTAAGGGATTGCGGTTTAAACATCCGAATCCCATCAGAAATCTCAGCCTTCAAGCTGCCCATGAACGTCCCCACCAACGCCTTTTGCGTCCATCCACGCACCTTGTTTCCGAGCTTCTCAAACTCACGTTGATAGTCTCTCAACGTTCCTAACTGTTTGATCCTTGAAAGAGCTTCATCAAAGTCTTCGCAGCCTGATGGTCCGAAGCGAGCCCACAATTCCTCTTCGAATTTTTCCCATGAAATCACATGTCCCTCTTCCCGTAACGTCCTATGAAGCCACTGCCACCATTGGTTCGCCTCCCCTTCAAGGTGGTAAGTAGCCATGGAAACCTTTTGGTTTGCTACAGTACCTTGGTATTCAAAGAATTGTTCGACCCGATTGAACCACTATGTTGGATCGTCTCCAGAGAATCGCGGAAATTCTAGCTTTGCCGTTTTGGAAGAAATAATTGGCCGTCCTCCGTCTTGATTATCACGAGTGTGATTGCCATGGTTTGGAGATTCGTGATTTGCAAGCAGCACATTTGAGAGGCAATTAATGGTTTCCTCCAAATGGTGAAGTCCGTCAGTCAAGCCAAGCTCCATTCTGTGCAACCCCTCTTGTACCGTGCCTAGCTCGGACTCCAAATGTTTGATGCGTTCTTTGTTGGTTCCCATAACCTGGCTCTGATACCAATGATAGGTCCCAAACACAAAAGAAATAAAAATAAAAAAATAAATGATAAGATAAATGTTCTCTTAGGGTGAGAAACGTACCACAGTTGGAATGTAACTACTTGCCTACCATAACAAAAGCATTGGCTGCTTAAATAAGCAAACCACGCACATATTGCCGAAATAAAAGGCTCCTATCCACTAGTAACAGAAAGCATAAACACACATACTAAAAACAGAAATAAATGCAACGTGATCCATTCCACTACTGCACATTAGGCTGCACGTTAGGCCACGATCCATGCTACTGCTGTATGCAACCCACGTCCACAGCTTATCCAAAATATTTGGGATTTGGTTTAAGGCCCCTCTCAGAATGACGTGGCCTAACACTTACCAATTTGACAACACCAAAAACCTGTCAAGTTTATTCAAGATCAGCACAGCTTGATTATTGGACCAAGTAAACTGCCTCCCAATCAATGGTAAATCCACCAACTCATTATGCTGGACAAACTCACCAAATCTCCTCATTTTCATTGTCAATCTACAGGCCCCGAACTTATCAAAGGAGAAGCGAATTACATTAAAATCTCCCCCTATGCACCACAGCTTTCCCCAATACACATTCACATCGTTCAACAATTCCCAAAACTGAGCTCTCTTTCTATCCTCGGATGTTTGGGTGAAAATGCAATTGTGGTCCATAGTTTCCAATTTTGCTAACTCAATCATAATTTCAGTTTTTACTAAAAAGTACCTAAAACTCAAGCACCAATCTAAGGAAATGGAACAAGAATCAAGCTGATAATGAGAGAGGGTAACAAGTAAAAGCATACCTAAATCAGACCATTTATCAACATTACTACAATTATATGCCTTCAATATATTTAATAGAATTATCCAAAACGATATCCAGGTTTATTGAAGATAAAGCCTACGGGGTTAGAAAGCACCTTCGAACACACACGAGAGAGAGAGAGAGAGAGAGAAAAAAAAAAAAAAAAGAGAGAGAGAGATTCGTGAGAGATAACAAACCAATTTAGGGTTCATCGCAGAACAAACAAATCGCAAGCCTCGTGTTGGTTCGTTAATGATGTTGAAGACGAAGACAGAAGATTCGAAAGATATCTGAATAAATTTGTTGCTTCGTGCGGGTTCGTTGATGGTGGTGAAAACAAAGAGTGAGGGAGAAGAGTACGAGAGGGAGAGGAAGATTTGAACGAGATCTGCTGCTTCGTTAATGGTGGTGAAGAGAGAGACAGAGAGAGACAGAGAGAGAGAGAGAGATGGTGAAGGAAGATGAGTTAGGATTCTGAGTGTGAGAAGATTACGAGAGAGATAGGGTGAGAAGTGAAGATCTATCCCTGCTGGTTCGTCCTTCGAAGTGGAGATCGTGTGTTCTTATTATTTTACATAAATGTCATTCTTAATTTTTTTTTTCTTTTTTTTTTTTAATGAAAATATGTTTTAAATATAATTTTTATCCCTTACTTAATTTTAATTATTATTATTTAATATTTTTTATTTTTTTATTGTTACTGAAATCACCCCAACCCTAATGTCTAAATTGAGGATAAAGGTCCGATTACGCATCTCGAGAATTTTAAAAGAATAGGGAGTCACCACCTAGTTTAGGTCTAGGAACCAAAAATAACTTCAAATGAATATGGGTCGGTCCACGGATCAGAGAGATGGGTAAATGGTCAGGTTACGGGTTTCGGAAGGTGTTAGACACCGAACCCGCCTGATCAAGATGATCAGTTTCTACTACGATCCAAAAATATCCTACGGTCAACGGGATAAGACTATAGCCAAGACTATACTCCAATCATCATCGATTTATGTTGGGTTTGCCAAATGAATCTTATGGTTAATAATTACATAGATTCTCGAGTTTCGCATAATGGAATCCCACAATTTAATAAAAGCTTACATGGCACAAAAAATTAATTGATCGATTTAGTCACATTTTGGAAGAGTATGAAATCGATTTAATGCCATGTATACAAAAATTATAGAGTCAACTCACATTCCCCAATTTTAAATTTTCACTGTACACAAAATCAATGAATCAACTCGACAATTTTGATTGAAAAAATTTTAATTTTTTAATTGTCACGTGCATCAAAATTAATGAATTAACCCATATTTTTTTTAATCAACGAAATTTGATTTTTTTTTTTTTTTGTCGCCAAGTGTACCAAAAATCAATGAGTTGACTCACAATTTATTAATCAAAAGAATCTTGATTTTTTTTTGGAGTCACAACTTGTATTAAATCAGTGAGTTAACCCACATGCCCGATTTATAAAAAAAAAATCAATTCAAATTTCCAATGTCCTCAAAATCAGTGAGTCGACTCACAATTTATTAATCAAAAGAATCTTGATTTCTTTTTTGAATTGCCACGTGTATTAAATCGGTGAGTTAACCTACATGCCCAATTTTTAAATAAATCAATTCAAATTTTCAATGTCCCCAAAATCAATGAGTCGACTCGTTGATTAATCAAAAGATTCTTGATTTCTTTTTTGAATCGCCATGTGTATTAAATCGGTGAGTTAACCCACATGGCCAATTTTTAAAAAAATCAATTCAAATTTCCAATGTCCCCAAATCAGTGAGTCAACTCGTTTATTATTATTGAGAAAATCGATTTTAATTTTTTCGTGTACATAAAAAATTTATGAGTCGATTTATATCAATATTAATGAGTTGGCCCAATAACATCAAAAATTGATGAATTGACCCGATAAGTTTTAACACCAAATGAGCCGGTCCATCAACTTGATATATGTGAATTAATTAAATCAATTTATCAACCAAAAAATGGATGAATCGATCCATTAATATCTCCTAAATGTAAAGATTGCCATTAACACCACATATACTCCAAAAATCGACAAATTAATTCAAATGCATACGAAATCAAGAAACAATAAAAATAAGTTTAAATAAAATTAAAAATTAAAAAAAAAAAATTACCTTCACTGAATGATTGCTTGGATTCCTTAAAAAAAACTCGAACTAGCTTATGAATAGTGGTGTAATCCTCCGAGCTCTATGCAAAGACAAAGAAAATAAAAAAAAAAAGAGACTGCTGCTATGTGTTCTAAAGGAGATAAAAAAATCACTGATTTTGCTATGTGAATTTTCTTTCAAAATCAGTGATTTTTCTTTTTTTCTTCAAAACGTGGTAGAGGAGGGCTGAGGTCGAAAGATGAGGGTTGAGAATGGAAAGAAAGACATGTGACTTTTTTATGGTTCTCCAAAATGAAACATGAGAGAAAGTTGGGACAACGAGATTTTATGGAGGTTTTGTTATTTTTAACGGTGGTTTTTCTATAAAACATAAGAGAAAGAGAGAGAGAGAGAGAGAGAGAGAGAGAGAGAGAGAGAGAAAGAGAGAGAGAGAGAGGGGGGAGAGGAGAGAAGTGGGAGGGATGTGTGGGTTGTGGCCAAGTGTAAGAAATGGGATGGAGGACTTGTTGCAGATTTTTTATGGAAGGCAGCCAACAAAAAATAAATAAAAATGTTTTTTGTTTTAATGGTAGCTACAACTACCATTTCATGATCATTCTCCCATAAAACGTGAGAGAGGGTGAGAAGGGAGAGATGGGACAGAGGATGGAGATGGGAGAGAGGGGAGTTGCAAGTTTTTTTAATTGAGGCTTTTTTTTTTTAACTTGGGATAGCAAGCTTGTTTATGGATAAATTTGGAGAGAGGGAGATGAAGAGCTTGGTTGCTGTCCAATGTGGGGGTCATGACAGCAGTAGGAGAAGGGAGAAGAAGAGGAGTTGAAGATGTGGGTGTAGAGGGAGACGTAAGGTCAATGGTTGAAGAAGGAGAAAAAAAAATGGTTGCTACAGTTTTTTTTTTTCTTTTGAAAGGCAGTCAAAACGTGGTCCCTCTTCCTTGCTTCCCCCCTCTTTTATGGTAATTCTTTAATAAGATGTGAGAGAGGGTGAGATGGAAGAGATGGGAGAGGGGGGTAGTTATAGAGAGTAGGGTAGATGTTTGGAGAAGAAGATGGGAGAGTTGGAGAGTGCTCACGTCTCTTTCTTTCTTTCTTTTATTTTTTTATTTTTTTTTTAAGAATGGGAGGCGAAGATCTTACGTTACTTGTACTATGATAGCCTATCGTCAATGAGTTGTGATTGGTTGATAAGTTTTATTTTAAATTTAAAATTTATTTTTAATCTAATTTTGAATTGAATTTCAATTGGTTAATTTCGATTAAATTTCTATTTGAGTCGACATTTTAATTCGAATTTTAATTTGATGTTTTAAATTAAATTTGAATTTGTGTTTGATTTTAAATTTTGATTGTTTAATTAATTTCAATTTGATTTTAATTTTTATTATTGGTTGTTGGTCGATTTGATTTGATTTTGATTGGTTAATGATTCGATTTTAATTTTATTTTTACATTTTAATTGGTTGAGTGATTTTCAATTTGATTTTAATTTGAGTTTTAATTGATCAATTACTTTTGATTTTGATTTTGATGAAATTTTAATCGGTCGAGTCATTTTTATTATTATGTTTTCAATTTTCATTGGATGTTGATTTTTTAATTTGAATTAGATTTTCGATTTGAATTTGATTTGGATTTTAAATTGTTTTTTTTTTGTTTGTTAAATTTTAGTTAAATTTTCAATTTGAATTTTATTTGCCTAGGGATTAGGGTCTCTATGTTAAAATTGGATATTGATGGGCATTTTGGTCATTTTTACGATTTTTGACTATTTTTCTTGAATTTCTCTATTTTCATCGGTTTAGGTCCCGTTAGACTAGAAATCAGATTCTGAGTGCAATGGAGGTACTTTCGAGATTTTTCAGGGGTCCAAAATTTATGAGGGGCATTTTTGTCATTTTGATGATTTTTTTACAGATTTTTACGAATTTCTCTATTTTCATCGATTTGGGTCTCGTTAGACTCGAAATCACTTTCTGAGTGCAATGAAGGTACTTTCGAAGCTTTTCAGGAGTTTGAAATTTATGAGGGGTATTTTCATCATTTTGGTGATTTTTACAAATTTTTACGTGAGATTTCTTTCAGTTCTTGCGTCATTATTTTTAAGTTTCAAAATCTTATTTTCCTAACGTAGTGAGGTCTCTAAGTTGTCAAAGTATGTAGCGAACCTAAGCGTACGTGCTTGCTAAGTCGGTCGTAAGATGTAGCGATCCTAAGCGTGCGTAAACTTCTATGTCGAGTTGTGACGAGTAGAGGGATGAAAAAAAAACTAGAAACAGAAGGAATCAAACAGTACTCACAAGCCTTCGAGTTCTTTTATGCTCATCATTAAGAATCTACAACAACCAGGTGACGAATTATCGAATTAGGCAGATATAAAAATTGGGTGTCTATAGATGTCCCTCTTTGGCAGAGGGTGGAAGCAAACTAGATGCCCAATCTATTGTGGTAGATAGTGCGACATCTAAATGCCAAAGCTAGTGACAGCTCATTTTGCAACCTAATTCGACAATTTGTCGAAGTGTCCAGATCATTGAGGGTAACCTCTCATTGGAAAAATGTCAGATCCTTGAATTTTGAAAAATTCTCCTTGACTAATACAAATGCAATGTGAGTGCACGTGTCTGCCACTATGCAGTGATGATTTTGAAAATGTGCGCCTCCATTCTACATATTCATGCTAAGAGGATAGCAAACTGTGTAAGGTCAACATAAAAATCCGTGCAACTTGTTTTTTCAAAAAATTAGATAAAATTGAGAAAAATCAGAGCATAAATAAAGTAGGTCTGAGTAAAATCTGAGACAAATCTCGGCGGATTTGAGTAAAATCCGAGAAAGAATCTCGACAGGTTTTAGCAAAATCTAAGCAGGTTTGAGTAAAATTCGAGACGAATCTCAATGGGTCTGAGCAAAATCCAAGAAAGAATCTCGACAGGTTTGAGTAAAATCTGAGTAAGTCTGAGAATAATCCGAGACAAATCTCGGCGGGTCTGAGCAAAATCTGAGAAGACCCTCGGCTACATCTGAGCAAAATCAGAGAAAACCCTCGACGGTATTTGAGCAAAATCCGAAAAAGAATCTCGGTAGGTCTAAGAAAAATCTGAGTAGGTCTGAGTAAAATTTGAGACGAATTTTGGCGGGTCTGAGCAAAATTCGAGAAAATATCTCGGCAGGTCTGAGTAAAATCTGAGCAGGGTTAAGTAAAATCTGAGATGAATCTCAACGGGTCTGAGTAAAATCAGAGAAAAAATCTCGACAGGTCTGAGTAAGTCTGAGAATAATCTGAGATGAATCTCGGCGGGTTTGAGCAAAATTCGAGAAGCCCTTCGATGACATCTGAGCAAAATCTGAGAAAACCCTCGACGGTATCTGAGCAAAATCCGAGAAAGAATCTTGGTAGGTCTGAGCAAAATTTGAGTAGGTCTGAGAATAATCTAAGACAAATCTCGACGGTATTTGAGCAAAATCCGAATCTCGATAGATCTGAGCAAAATTTAAGTAGGTCTGAGTAAAATTCGAGAAAACCCTTGGCGGCATCTGAGCAAAATCTGAGTAGGTTTGAGTAAAATCTTAGACGAATCTCAGTGGGTCTGAGTAAAATCTGAGAAAATATCTTGGCAGGTCTGAGTAAAATCTAAGATGAATCTCAACGGGTCTGAGCAAAATCTGAGAAAGAATCTCGGCAGGTCTGAGTAAGTCTGAGAATAATCTGAGACGAATCTCGGCAGGTCTGAACAAAATTCGAGAAGACCCTCGGCGACATCTGAGCAGGTCTAAGAAAAATTCGAGAAGACCCTCGACGACATCTGAGTAAAATCTGATAAAACCCTCAGCGGTATCTTAGCAAAATCTGAGAAAGAATCTTGGTACGTCTAAGCAAAATTTGAGAAAGAATCTCGGCAGGTCTGAGTAAAATCCAAGACGAATCTCAACGGATCTGAGTAAAATCCGAGAAAACCCTTGGCGGCATCTAAGCAAAATCCGAGAAAACCCTCGGTAGTATCTGAGCAAAATCTGATAAAATCCTCAGCGGCGTCTGAGTAAAATCCAAGACGAATCTCGACGGGTCTGAGCAAAATCTGAGCAGGTCTGAGTAAAGTCCGAGATGAATTTCAACGGGTTTGAGTAAAATCCGAGAAAATCCTTGACGGTATCTGAGCAAAATTCGAGAAAGAATTTTGGTAGGTCTGAACAAAATCTGAGAAAGAATCTCGGCAGGTCTGAGCAGGTTTGAGTAAAATCTGAGAAGAATCTCAGCGGGTCTGAGCAAAATCCGAGAAAGAATCTCGGCAAGTTTGAGCAAAATCCGAGTATAGTCTGAGTAAAATCTGAGAAAACCCTCGGTGATATCTGAGCAAAATCTAAGAAGGCCCTCGACGACATCTAAGCAAAATCCAATAAAGAATCTCGACAAGTCTTAGCAAAATTCAAGAAAGAATCTCGGCAGGTCTGAGTAAAATACTGGAGTAAAATCTCATTCCACAGGAACCAAATTTATTTATTTATTTATAAAGGTCATATCTACATTTTAACTTTCTTTGAACCTCAGGGGTTTTCAAAAAATACTATCGAAAGGGTAACTTTTAATTTTAGATTTTCTTTATCTTTTGGAGCTTGAATTGATTAGGCTTAAGAACAAAAAATGCCCCTAGTTTGATAGGACCTTACATTGGGGATAATTGAACATATTTTGAAAAGACATGCCCCTAATTTGATAGAACCTTACACTGGGGATAATTGAACATATTTTGAAAAGACATGCCCCTAATGTAGGGGGAAAATAAATATGCTTCCAAACAAAAAGAGAAGTGCCCCTCAATATGAAAATTAGAAGTCTTAGATTACCACAAGTGCAATAAGGATTCACTTTTAATTTCGACTTTATTGAAGATCATGAGTCAGGCTCATCTATTGGAAACAAATATTCACTTTTGAGATTCATCTTGGAAATCACATTCTTTCCCCTTTGGCTCGTTTAGGAAAGTAAACTTTTTCAGATCAGTCGTAGATGAGATACATATGGTTTCTAAGTCTTTGCCTGACTTAAATTGGGTATTGAAGCTTTGACATTCAGACTTCTGATGCTCTGACTCGGCTCGTCTTTTCAGATTCTCAGCTCGACGGAGATTTTCTTTTGATTGCTCTATCTTTGGCATAGATTGCCTATTCAGGTTTTCAATCTAGCGAGCATACTCTAATTTTTGCCTAGACCGCCTTTTCAAGTTTTCGATCTAGCGAACTTATAATAATATTTTTTTTGAACTTCTAGAGTTACTGTCTGATCACACTTATTATTTTTCTTAACCTTTCCGTGCGGTACTTAGGAGCACTTCCATAAGTGGGCTTAAGAGTTGGTTAAGGAAAAAGGGAGACTTGAGGCTCAAGAACCTGAATGCCCCTTGTGTGACATTTCTTTAAAATAGTTTTATTTTCCTTCCCCATTTTGACAATTTTTTCTTTACGGGGGAACATATTTTTATTTTTATTTTTTTGAAATAGTCGGGCCTGAAGTAACTTCTCAGGTTGCCTACGTACCCCAGAATTTTGGGATCAGACCAAAATATAGTTCAAACATTTCCCTCCCCTAGGTTAAGTGATTGGGTTGAGAAAGAAAAATGTTTTTTTATTATTATTATTTTTTATTTCTGGCTGCAAGGGGCTAAGAAAGGAGAGATTTAACTAGATAACAAGAAAACTAGTTTGACTGAAGATGGCCTCCTCAAATATAGTACCGCTTGATCTGGTCAAGGTTTGTCGGTTCTGGTAATTCGATGCCATTGTGATCTTGGAGTTTGACGGCTTTCCCAGGCAGTACCTCTTTGATAATGAAGGGACCTCCCCAATTGGGCTTGAATTTACCTCTAGGATCGAAGATGGGTGCTCGATTTTATTTGAGTACTAGGTCCTCAACTTGTAAGTCGGATCTTTAACTCTTTTATCAAATGTCCGAGCGACTCTTCTCTGATAAGCTTGCACATGGTACAGAGCTTTAAGTCATTTTTCATCGATTAAATTCAACTCTTCGTACCGGTGACGAACCTAGTCTGCTTCTGATAACTAACTTTCCATTAGAATCCTGAAGAATGGGATTTCCATTTCAACTAGTAAGATAGCTTCCATTCCGTACACTAGTGAATAAGGGGTGGCTCTGGTGAAAGATCGTATCGAGGTACGGTGTGCCCAGAGCGCAAATGGTAATTTTTCAGACCAATCCCTATGCGATTGACACATATTCCTGATGATCATCTTGAGATTCTTATTGGCTGCTTCAACTACTCCGTTAGTCTGGGAACGGTAGGGTAATGATCTGTGGTGTTGGATCTTGAACTTTGAACACAAAGTAATAACTTCAGCTTTGAAATGTGACCCATTATCAGATATCAGTTCAAAATGTATCCCATATCGACTGATAATATGTGTTTGGACGAACTTGGCAACTTTGGATGCAATGAGAACAGCATATGAAGTGGCCTCTACCCATTTTGTAAAATAATCAATGGTCACGAGAATGTACTTATGTCCATTCGATGCTTTAGGTGTGATTTTGCCAATTATGTCGATATCCCAGATAGAAAATGGCCATGACGAAGTCAAACCAACTAACTAAGATAGAAGTACATGTATGAGGTTAGCGTGTACTTGACATTTATGACAGGTCTTGACTAGGTGATGACAGTTTGTTTCTATTGTTGGCCAATAATATCCATGTCTCATGATTCATTTGGCTAATATCTTCCCACTCATATGCGGTTTGCAATCTCCAGAATGCAACTTTTCCATTATCCGTTCAGCTTGATTTTCGTCAACACATGACAAATGAATTCCATCATAAGACCTCTTATATAAGTTTCCTACGCATAAAATGAACTGGGATGCGAACCTATGTAAGGTTTGTCATTCTTTCCTTGACGCTTCAACTGGGTATTCTTGTTTTTCCAATATTTTCTGGATGTCAGTGTACCATGACTTTTCATTAGGGAGTCGAGCAGCGATGTCGACCTGATGGCAATATGCAAGTTTATCTTTGATTTCGACTGTGATAGGCCTTAGTTCCATGCCTAGAGGTAAATGGATCATTGAAGAAAGAGTAGCCAGAGCATCAGCGAATATGTTCTCTTCCCTTGACAGATGTTGGAATAGGATGGTTTTGAACTTTCTTACTAAATTTAGCAGATATTCATGATAGGGTTTCAATTTTACATCATTAGTTTTCCATTCTTCCAACAACTGATGTATAACCAATGCTGAATCTCCAAATACTTCAATTTCTGTGATACCTAGATCCAAAGCAGCCTCAAGCCCGGCGATGCACGCTTCATATTCAGCTGTATTATTAGTATTGGAGAAAGCTAACTTAATAGCGATTGGAATGTGGCATTCTTCAGGAGAAAATAAGACTATCATTATTTCATATCCATTCTGATTTGCAGCTCCAACGAAGTACAATTGCCATACTCGCTCTCGTGATTCTTTTTCAAGGTTGAGGATATTTTCATCTGAGAATTGATCGATAGGTCTTGTTCCTTCTGCCACTGGGTGATCAGTTAAGTATTTTGCTATTGCTCTTCCCTTGACAGATTTTTGCGTAACATGTATAATTTCGAATTCTGATAACAATAACCAACGTGCAGTTCTACTTGTCAATACCGACATCTCGAAGAGATATTTTAAAGGGTCCATCCGAGATAACATAATGACTGAATGAGAGAGCATGTAGTACCGAAGCCTTTGAGTAGCCCATACTAGTGCTAGACAGGTTTTTTCGAGAGTTGAATACTTTCGTTTATACTCTAACATCTTCTTGCTGATATAGTAGATGGCCCTCTTTTTGTGATTGTCTTTGTCGTACTGTGCCAGCATGCATCCCATAGCTTCTTCCATGACTGACAAGTAAAGGAAAAGATGTTCACCTGGGGTAGGCGAAACCAAAATGGACGGATTTGAGAGATACTCCTTAACTTGGTCGAAGGCTTTTTGGCATTGCTCATTCCATACTATCGGCTCGTTCTTTTTTAGAAGCTTGAATATAGTTTCGCATACATTGGTGAGCTGAGTGATAAATCTGCTGAAATACTGAATTATGCCTAAGAACCCTTGAATTTACTTTTCATTATTATGAGGTGCCATTTCTTGTATAGCTTTGATTTTTCCAGGGTTTACTTCGATCCCCCTTTGATTAACCACGAATCCAAGTAATTTTCTAGAAGTCACTCCGAATACGCATTTTTGAGGATTAAGGCGTATCTAGTATTTTTGAATTCTTGTAAGAAACTTCTCTAGTGCAGCGACGTGTCCCGATCGTTCTTTGGATTTCACTATCATGTCATCCACATAGACCTCGACCTCTTTGTGTGTCATGTCGTGCAATAAGGTCGTAGCTGTAAACACTTCATTTTTGCATCCGCCTGATTAATCAACTCGTCAATCTGATCGCAACGGTTTCCAATGATGGGTGTTTATTCCAATACTTTATTTTGTTACTAGATATGTTTCAGAAATCCGAATGAGGTATCTCGAATTGACAAAACTATAGAAACCACGCTATGCTAGGAAAATATAACCCCAAAAACTTAGAAATCATCATTTTTCAGACAAAAAGAAGTTTCACGATAAAAATCACTAAAAAATAACCAAATTATCAAAATAACCATAACATCAAAACAACCCTAGAGCCTACATTACGCTTAGGAAAACCCATTCAAATACATAAAACAACAAATCGAAATCAAATAAACCATTTCTCTAATTTTCACAAAATTTGACAAAATTATGAAATACCCCTCATAAAGTTCACGACCATTTCGCACAAAAAATTTCATAAATGACACAAACCAATATTCCCATTGAATTCCTTACGAAAAATTGATTCCAAAACATCCTAGAACATTGAAAAATGACTTAAAACGCAAAAAGTTCTCTTCGAGGGTAAAACGGTAATTTTACAATTTTAATAATTAAAAATTTTGAAATTAATAAATAAACCATAAAATAATGTAAAGTGAAATATTAATAAAATTAATTTAAAATTTTGAACCAAAAAATCGATCAATCAGGCTGGGGGCCCAAAGAATTAAAGATATAATAAAAGGGGGTTCTCCAAAAATTAAAATTAATTAAGTAAGACTAAAGTCAATCTTAAAGTCAATCAAGTAAGACTAAAGTCAAGATATTAAAGGTCAACCAAGAAAGACTAAAGTCAAAGTATTAAAGTCAATCTCATAAGACTAAAGTCAAAACCCTAATCTAAACTAATCAAGTCAATTTCATAAGACTAAAGTCAAAACCCTAAATTAAAACCCTAAAGACTAAGTCAATCTCATAAGACTAAAGTCAAAATCCTAATTAAAATCCTAAAAGAAACCCTAATCAAACCCTAATTCTTCTAATTTTTTTTATAAATATGAGCCTCCACACCCTATTTTCGTATAAAAAATAAACCCTAAGAGAAGTAGGTTAAAAAGCTTCCCTAGCCTCCCATAAATCCTAATTTTGAAGTTTCAACTCCTTACCTAACACCCATACTTCGATTTTAGCTTGAAAATACCTAGAAGCCCTTAAAAAACACCCCAAAATTCATAAATAAATCCGAAGAATTCAAATCTAAGGAAGAGATACCTTGCCTCGGAGATCAGAAATCAGATCTGGAGACAGAACGAAGCAAGGAATAATATACAAGAAGTTACTCTGTCAGATCTGAGGGAACGAAAACGTTGTCTTCGGAAAGGTATAAATTTCTTAATTTTTTTAACAAATTAGTACTTAGGTCTTTTAACAATGTAGTTTATTTGGGAATTAGTAAAAATCGACGTTTGCCGGGCGAGATTGGTGCCTAACACCTTCCAACCCCGTAACGTGATCCTCAGACCCGTATTTTTCTTTCGTAGATTAGTTTATTTACCTTTTGGAGTTAAAGTTCGGTTCCTAGACCGTAATAACTAGGTGGCGACTCCCAAACCTCAAAGGTCAAAAGCGAATCCGTGCACCCCGCAGATTGAGGGCGCTTTCAGTAGTTACTTTTTGATAAGTAGCCCCATCATTCTTCAAACCAAAATGCATGACTTTGTAGCAAATGGTTCCCCATTGCGTGATGAATGAAGTCTTTTGCATGTCGTGAGGATCCATATTTATTTGGTTATATCTTGAAAATCCATCCATAAACGAAAGCATGGTGTGCCCTACTGTATTATCGACCAATACATCTTTGTGAGGCAACGGAAAACTATCCTTTAGACTGACTTTATTTAAATATTTGAAGTCCACGCATATTTTCACTTTTCCATCTTTTTTGGGAACTGGAACTACATTAGCAATCCATTCTGGGTATTCTACTACTTTCAAGAATTCGGCATTGATTTGCTTAGTAACCTCTTTCTTAATCTTTAAAGTCCATTCTGGCTTCATACGTCGGAGTTTCCGCTTTATTGGTCAAGCATCGGGATGCAATGGAATTCGATGTTGAACAATATCTGTACTTACTCTTGGTATATCCTTATATGACCACGTGAATACGTCTTTGAACTTTCTGAGCAAATCTACTATCCCTTTACGTTCTTCGAGAGATAAGGTGATTCTAATTTGAATCTCTTGAAGATTATCTTTAGTCCCAAGATTGACTAGTTTTGTTTCTTCCATTACAAGTTGAGTCCGACGTTCATCTTCTTGTTCAAGTAGTTTAATTAATGTGATAGGAGTTTTTTCATCAGAAGATTCGTCATTCGAAGTCAGATTATCAGTTAAATCATTATTGCACTCGAGATAATCAGAAACTTCTTCTATTTCATTAAAGATAGATGGGGTAACAGGACTTACTGCGAACTCGACAGACTTAACATGACTAGACCCAACATACAGCAAATGACTCATTATATGGTAATTGGAAAGAGACCCGACTACGGGTTTGATTACAGACTGTGGGTTTTGAGCACCACTCTTGACTGACAAGACTGACACGTTTCTTTCTTCGAGAAATATTTAAGCAATATTGAGCGAATCTACGGTTGTCTGCCAATCATCTGCTCCTTCAAGTTCTTTAGAGACTTTGTCTTCTTCCTTGCTAGGCCAACTCATCCCAAAGAAAATCTCAAATCCTGGTTGGCGAGTACTTGTGATGTGGTCGATAAAGGATTCTAGAAAATCATAATAAGGGAAATCTTCCCCTGCTTTCACGAAACGCCTATTAAGGGTTTTGCGATAAGACTTCATTTTGATCAGATCAGCGACATTCCCTTGTCTTATCGCGTTTGCCTTATCTTTTCTTATCTTCCAATATTGGGCCCAATCTTCTTTGGTAGGTTCGTACCTCAATCCAAATATCCCAACTACTTCTTGAATGGCAGATTTGATCCCTTATTGTCTACGACCCAAGCCCATGCTTGGGAAAAACCTCATGCTTTTGAACATGCTAGCCACACAACAGCTGAATGTATTATCGATAGGAATGAACTCTTTTGCTAAATTATTCCACTGAACAACATGAATATTTTCAAATTCAAACCCGCTAAGTTGTATTTCTTTTTTGTTCGGGTTGGATTTCAGGCAATGACTTATTCTTGATTTCGATTTCGTTCACAATCCCCATAATTTCGGCATCCCCATGAAGTGTGATTACTAAACCGTCTTTGATGAACTTAATTTTCTGATTTAAAGTAGAATGTACGGCCTTGATCTGATTGAGCCACGGTTTCCCTAGTAATAGGTTGAATGATGACTGAATATCCAAGACTTGGAATTCCACAGAGAAGTCTGCTATACCCGTGGATATTCGTAGCTGCAAAGTCCCTAGTATATCCCTTTTCGTATTATCATAAGCTTTGGCACTTTGGCTAGTTGGTTTGAAGTCTTTTGTTTTGAATCCAAGGCAAGTTGCGGTCTTCAAAGGATAGACATTTAGTACATTTCCATTATCTACTAAGACTAGAGGGACTCTCATTCCATTGTAGTCAATTGTAATGTGTAGCGGCTTTGTGTGGCTCGGCCATTCTTTTGGAAAATTTGAGTCTGAGAAGGATAAACTATTTTCAGCATAGGTTGTCCCTACTATACTGGCTAGTTGATCCGGAGATGTGTCAAGGGAAACTTGGGATGCGCTTAATGCTTTGAGAACAGTTTCCCTATGAGCTGTGGAGGCCATGAGGCAAACTGAAATGTTGGAACCTGCCATTTTTAGCTGTTTGATCACAACATCATCTTCTTCAATGGTTTCCTTGATGGGATCCATTTTTTCATTTCTCACCAAAGCTGCTGGATTGTTTGCACTGAGTTCTGGTGGCTTAAATACTCTTCCTCCCCGTGTCATGTGCTTGACTTCACCATAAGAGAGTGGAAATGGCTCGTCTTTTTTGGCCAATAGGTAAGGATTTTTACCTGCTGCAGAGAATGGATTTTTCGATATCATTTGTGCCAAGAGATAGTCGGTATATGATGGGCTATCGTAACGAGGTGAGAATAGACAATATGATTCATCTTTAGTTAGATCAAATGGCTCATGGCTTGTGGCATAGACCTCGTTAATGAAAGCTATTCCAACAAGGGGATAACTGGGCGGTTTGGCATAGATTGGATGGATGAGAAAGGCTGGGTCGAATGATAGTTGGGTGTTGGAGACCATATTCAATATTGCCGGAGGTTGATATGCAGGTAGTGGATTGGTAGTGACATTTGGCGGTGTTGGGGTAGGAATGATGACTTTTTTATCAGTAATGAGATTTTGGATGGCATGGCGGAGAGAGATGCATCAGTTAGTATGATGACCAGAGTTTTGATGGAATTCACAAAATACGTTAAGGTTATGTGAAGCTGGTAGGGGATTTGGCAGAGGTCGAGGTTGGAGAGGGGTGATGATCCCTTTTTTCAATAGTTTCTAGAAAGCTACGGTGAGGATCATCCCTATATTTGTGAACTGTCGAGGGGGGCTCTACCTGAATTTGCTTGATTATTGGTTCGAGCTGAGGGTTGAACTGGGGTGGGGGAAGTATTGGCTATATAGGCATGGTTGACGTTGGGTTTGGAATTAGTGAATGATTTTTTGGCTTTGTTGTCATAAGAGTTGGAAAGGATCCTAGAGACAAAAGCATTCTCAAGTTGGTTTCCAGCTTGTAAAATGGATTCAAATATGGGAAGATACTGGGCAACTAAATGCTGAGCATACCCCTTCGAGAGATTTTTCAAGATGATTGTCACTTGTTCCTTTTCTGATGGTCTATCCCACATCTGTGCAGCCTTAATCCTCAAATGGCTAATAAAATCAGTAAATATTTCCCCATTATTCTGCTTAGTAGATTTCAAATCCCTTCGAGAAGTTTCAATTTTAGTACTGTACTTGTACTGGTGCCAGAACATCCTTGACATATTTTCCCATGTCCCTATTGTAGCTGAATCTTGGGACATTAACCATCGTAACGCTAATCCCGATAGAGTACACTGGAATAACAGTGTCATCTGTTCGTCACTAAGGCCCATTGTGCGCATATTGGTGATATATATTTTGAGATGCGTTTTTGCTCAGCCTATTCCATTGAATTTTTCCATTTTTGGCATTACAAACTTTTCTGGTAAACGAATCTTAGGGATTTGATTCAAAGTCTCTATTCTTGCTACGATTTCGTCAATCCCTTTTATGTTATTCACTGATGTTTCCAACTGAGTCATTCTGTTGGCCAACATTGGATTCTCATTATAATGCTCCTCATTTTCGTCAAGTTCATAAACCTCATCTAGATTCTTAACCATGCTACCTTTTGGTCTCTTGTCCCTTTGATCGTCTGGTTAGTCTCTTGTTGACTCAGAGATCTGTTCTAGGACTTCTACTTTACTTTTTATGTTGTTCATATCCATTGCAAAGACTGCCAGGATCTTACGAATTTCCACGAGTTCAGATTCAAAAGCCATCTTTAATGGTTTGTTTGGCGCTGATGTTCTTTCTAAACGACCTAACTCTCGACTCCAACTAGGTGGTAAACATTTAAGTTTGGGCGCAATAGTATCCTGAAACCCCATCAATGGTGGATTACTTGTTATTGACCCGATGATAGGTTTTAGAAATTAGAATTAAAGGTCCCTCTTGATAACGTTTATTAAATTAACCCCCTAGATTCAAAGTCTTTAATTGATGGCACATTCCGAATAAGAAGTTGCATGAAGATGATTTGTCAATTGATCAAGAATCTTAGAAAATTTTACCATGATTAAGGGTTGTACGACCTTCTAAGAGTAAGATCTAGGTTGTACTAGTCGATACAGCCCTTAATATGTTTTCTACTAATCCCAACTTTGTTGATTATAAAATATTCAGTCTATTGAATTAAATTGGCCAATAAAAATTATTGGGACTATGTACCCATTTGAGTTTGGGCCGATTCGACCCAATGGATCTGAATATTCTACTTGAATCACTTAACCTACTATTTTTAAGCTAATTAGTCCAATCGGTCCATGTTTGATCCATGAGATCTATTTACCAATTGTGCTAACTGGTTTAAATATACATTGATTGGTATGTCTCATAATTATGTTATTGGGTTGGACTAGTCTTGCAGGTTCAATTTGAGAGGTGTGGACCGGTCCACCCACTTACCTTTTGGTTAGATTAAAGAAAGACAACCCGGAAACACTTATGATCGATTCAAATAGTGGCCTAGTAGGACTGCGTCTAAGTTCTAGACTTACTATATGATTGAAGCTAGGTTAGGACAAAGCTTAGGTCAGTTCAGCCCGTAACACCGATATAATACCCAGTTTTACTTGGTCAAGCAGTATGTGGTATTCCAGTTTGATATACCCGAAGGTACTGTACTGAAGTTGTAGCGTTCACGGGCATACCCGGTGTCCTTAAGGATCAGGTTAGCTTAGATCCGGCTACAGGGTTTATAGGGATATGATATGATGTAAATATGAGTATGCATGCTCGTGAGTGTGTGCAAAGGGACAAAATGCGCCTAGGGTGTTTTTCGCAAATATCCAACCATACAAATCAAATATATACAATCATCAAACCAATCAACAGAGATAAATAACTGAATATGTCTAATCACATGCCAATGAAAAAAATGACAAAATCTAGCCTAATCTAAGAGTTTCATTGAGTCAATTGGGTTGACTCGAGGAAAAAGTCAACCTAAGGATAATCTTGGATCAGGTCAAGTTTGATCCTAGAGTTCCTAGTGGAGTCGCCACTGAAATCGCCTCTACCCTAATGTCGTCCGCTAAATAACGGATAAGGGTCCGATTACGCATCTCGGAGATTTAAAAAAAATAGGGAGTCGCCACCTAGTTTAGGTCAAGGAACAAAAAATAACTCCAAATGAATATGGGATTGTCCACGGATCAGAGAGATGGGTAAGGGGTTAGGTTATGAGTTTCGGAAGGTGTTAGGCATCGAACCCACCTGATCAAGATGATCAGTCTCTACTACGATCCAAAAATATCCTATGGTCAATGGGATAAGACTATGGTCTAATCATCATCGATTTATATTGGGTTTGCCAAACGAATCTTATGGTTAAGATAATTACATAGATTCTCGAGTTTCGTATAATGGAATCCCACAATTTAATAAAGCTTACATGGCACAAAAAATTAATGGATCGATTCAGTCACATTTTGGAAGAGTATGAAACCGATTTAATGCTATGCATACAAAAATTAGATAATCGACTCACATGCCCCAATTTAAAATTTCCACTGTATACAAAATCAGTGAATCAACTCGACAATTTTGATTAAAGAAATTTTATTCTTTTTAATTGTCACGTGCATCAAAATTAATGAATTAACCCATATATTTTTTAATCAACGAAATTTGATTTTTTTTTTGTCACCACGTGTACCAAAAATCAGTGAGTTAACTCACAATTTACTAATCAAAAGAATCTTGATTTTTTTTTTGGAGTCACAACGTGTATTAAATAGGTGAGTTAACCCATATACCCGATTTATAAAAAAAAATCAATTCAAATTTCCAATGTCCCCAAAATCAGTGAGTCGACTCACAATTTATTAATCAAAAGAATCTTGATTTCTTTTTTGAATTGCCACGTGTATTAAATCGGTGAGTCAACCCACATGCCCAATTTTAAAACAAATTAATTCAAATTTCCAATGTCCCCAAAATCAGTGAGTCGACTCGTTGATTAATCAAAAGAATCTTGATTTCTTTTTTGAATCGCCACGTATATTAAATCGGTGAGTTAACCCACATGCCCAATTTAAAAAAAAAATCAATTCAAATTTCCAATGTCCCCAAAATCGGGGAGTCGACTCATTGATTATTATTAAATAAATCGATTTTAATTTTTTTGTGTACACAAAAAATTTATGAGTCGATTTATATCAATATTAATGAGTTGACCTAATAACATAAAAAATTGATGAATCGACCCGATAAGTTTTAACACCTAATGAGCCGGTCCATCAACTTGATAAATGCGAATTAATTAAATCAATTTATCAACCAAAAAATGGATGAATCGATCCATTAATATCTCCTAAACGTGAAGACTGCCATTAACACCACGTATACTCCAAAAATCAACGAATTAATTCAAATACATATGAAATCAAGAAACAATAAAAATAAGTAAAAATAAATAAAATAAAATAAAATAAAATTTTAAAAAAAAATTACCTTCACCGAATGATTGCTTGGATTCCTTCAAAAAAACTCAAACTAGCTTATGAATAGTACTGTAATCTTCCGAGCTCAATGCAAAGAGAAAGAAAATAAAAAAAAGGGGCTGCTGCTATGTGTTCTAAAGGAGATAAAAAAATCACTAATTTTACTGTGTGAATTTTCGTCCAAAATCAGTGGTTTTTCTTTTTTTCTTCAAAACGTGGTAGATGAGGGCTAAGGTCGAAAGATGAGGGTTGAGAATGGAAAGAAAGACAGAATGTGGCTCTTTTAAGGTTCTCAAAAATGAAACATGAGAGAAAGTTGGGACAGCGAGATTTTATGGAGGTTTTGTTATTTTTAACGGTGGTTTTCTATAAAACATAAGAGAGAGAGAGGGAGAGAGAGAGAGAGAGAGAGAGGAGAGAAGTGGGAGGGATGTGTGGGTTGTGGCCAAGTGTAAGAAATGGGATGGAGGACTTGTTGCAGATTTTTTATGGAAGGCAGTGAATAAAAAATAAATAAAAATGTTTTTTATTTTAATGGTGGCTACAACTGCCATTTCATGATCATTCTCCCATAAAACGTGAGATAGGGTGAGTAGGGAGAGATGGGAGAAAGGATGGAGATGGGAAAGAGGTGAGTTGCAAGTTTTTTTAATGAAGGCTTTTTGTTTTTTTTTTATTATTTAAAACTTGGGATAGCAAGCTTGTTTATGGATAAATTTGGAGAGAGGGAGATGAAGAGCTTGGTTGCTGTCCAATGTGGGGGTCATGATAGCAGTAGGAGAAGGGAGAAGAAGAGGGAGACGTAGGATCAATGGTTGAAGAAGGAGAAAAAAAATGGTTGCTGCAGTTTTTTTTTTCTTTTGGAAGGCAGCCAAAACGTGGTCCCTCTTCCTTGCTTCCCCCCTTCCTTTATGATAGTTCTTCAATAAGATGTAAGAGAGGGAGAGATGGAAGATATGGGAGAGATGGGAGAGTGGGGTAGACGTTTGAAGAAGAAGATGGGAGAGTTGGAGAGTGCCCACGTCTCTTTTTTTTTTTTTTTTTTTGTTAACAATGGGGGGCGGAGATCCTACGTTACTCGTACTACGATAACCTATCATCAATGAGTTGTGATTGGTTGATAAGTTTTATTTTAAATTTTAAATTTTAAATTTTAAATTTATTTTTAATCCAGTTTTGAATTGAATTTCAGTTGGTTGATTTCGATTAAATGTCTATTTGAGTCGACATTTTGATTCGAATTTTAATTTGATATTTTAAATTAAATTTGAATTTGTGTTTGATTTTAAATTTTGATTGTTTAATTAATTTCAATTTGATTTTAATTTTTATTATTGGTTGTTGGTTGATTTGATTTTTTTTGATTGGTTGATGATTCGATTTTAATTTTATTTTTACATTTTAAAAATGGTTGAGTGATTTTCAATGTGATTTTAATTGATTAATTACTTTTGATTTTGATGAAATTTTAATCGGGCGAGTCATTTTTATTATTATTTTTTCAATTTTTATTGGATTTTGATTTTTAACTTGTTGATTTTTTAATTTGGATTAGATTTTCAATTAGATTTTCGATTTGAATTTGATTTGGATTTTAAATTGATTTTTTTTTTGTTAAATTTTAGTTAAATTTTCGATTTGAATTTTATTTTTCTAGGGATTAGGGTCTCTATGTTAGAGTTGGATATTGAAGGGCATTTTGGTCATTTTTACGATTTTTGACGATTTTTTTTGAATTTATCTGTTTTCATCGATTTTGGTTCCGTTAGATGTGAAATCACATTCTGAGTGCAATGAAGGTACTTTCGAGATTTTTTGGGGGTCCAAAATTTATGAGGGGCATTTTCGTCATTTTGATGATTTTTTTACAGATTTTTACGAATTTCTCTGTTTCCATCAATTTGGGTCCTGTCAGACTCGAAATTACCTTCTGAGTACAATGAAGGTACTTTTGAGGCTTTTCGGGGGTCCAAAATTTGTGAGGGGTATTTTCATCATTTTAGTGATTTTTACAAATTTTAGCGTGAGATTTCTTTCAGTTCTTGCGTGATTATTTCTAAGTCTCAAAGTCATATTTTCCTAGTGTAGTGAGGTCTCTAAGTTGTCAATGTAATATTTTAAAACTCGGATTTAATCAATTGTTTGACCAAATTCCAAACAAATTTATAATACAAAATGTTTTTTTTTTAAAAATTGTAATAACAAAATATTTTTCTTTCTTTTTTTTAATATTTATTGGGATGTAACAAGTAAAGTTGGATTGTCAATAGTAATTTTTCTTTTATTGTTTTTAATATTTAACTAATTTGGGTTGTAACAAGTAAAGATGGATTGTCAATAACAAACTTTATATATTTAACTTGGAGTGTAACAAGTAAAGTTGGGTTGCCAATAGCAAGTTTAGCATTTTTATTATGTGAATAGTGAATTAGAGACATGAATAGCTATTTAGAGATTGGGTTCCATTGAAATTCCTTTAGGTTTGTAGGAGAGAATAATCTCTATAATAAAAAATATGCCAAAATAAAGACAAAAAATAGAGATACCCATTAGAGTTGCTCTACAAGATAGAAACGAAATGAGGTGGTTTTAAGAAACAGAGATGAAATTTGGTGGTTTTAAGAGAATCAAAATGAGGTGGTTTTATTTCATTTATTTTGGAGAGGGAGGTGATCACAATTTGTGAGTGCTTAATTTGTAAATAAGACAATTTTTGCACAATACATGTTTTGTGCATTACAACTGTACAAAGATGCAGAACCATCTTGATCGGCTCTCATCACATGGCTGGGCTGGGAACCTCTTCACAACTTTTGTGTTCAGTTCTGTCTCACGAATGGCCCCCAAATGAGAACCCTCCTCCCCCTTTTTCTCCTTTTTTTTGGTAAGTCCCTAAACTCCCTATTTCGCTTACACCAGTGAAAAATAAAAAATAAAAAATAAAAATGACTTTCTGAATAAATTGCTCCTTTCCATATAAGATTCGTCCATTTCTTTCTTTCTATAGATCCCAACAAACAACAAAAAGGAATAGATTCCCAAAAAAAAACCTCTACCAAACATGTCCACGACACTAAGGCATGTAAAACAATGAGATAATAGAAGACCACACAGAACGTGCAAAATTGCAATCATGGGAAGGGGTCAATTACCTAGTTTAATTTAAGGATAAAAAGGAGAGTCTTATGGTTTTCCATCTTCAATTTACTAATGATGCATTGATTTTTGTAGTTGTTTCTCCCTCTCATCTAAGATTCTTTAGAGAATTCCTATATTATTTTGAGGTAGATAATCTATCAATTAATCTATCCAAACAAGATTTTGGTCTTTGGGATTTGGAATATTTTTAGAATGGCTGAGTTAGCCAAAGTTATGGAATGTAAGGAGGATGTTTTCCCCAAAAGTATTAATTTGGTGAGTTATGCTATTACAAAAAGGGACAATGATCATGGTAGAGTTGAGACAAATTCCAACCATATGCCCATCTCTAAAGGTATTATCTTTGTCAACTTTTATCCTCTACGCAAAGCCAACGGTGAATATGCTGACCATATTCTTAGCCATTGTTGTTTTTTAAGTACAATTTGAAGGAAACCTCCATTAAAATTGCGGAATAAGTTGATTACATTCATTTCAAAAACAAATTGATTGAGAGATTTGTATAAATCCAGGATTGTTTGGACAATAATTTTAATTATAAATATATTGTTATTAACAAAAATAAATTCAGATTTAAAATTTATACCTCAAAGATGAACACGAAATAGATGTCACTAAATTGATTAACTCTCCAAAGTGATTTGAGAATATTCCTAGATCATTTGAATCCCTACTGATATGAGAGAAGCTTTTCATATTGTATCCCTCACAAACCAAACCATCCCCAACTATTTTCCCACTCTAATTTTTTTTTGCCTAATAACATTTGAGAAAATAATAACTCTCAAAATGCCCAAAACACTCCACACCTTTGGCTGTGATTTTTTTTTCTCTAAAAAAATCCAGCAAGAAGAATAATTCCTTCACTCTTATTTATTTATTTTATGTGTGTGTGTGTTGGGGGGGTGGGGTACGGGGGTTTTGCAATTTGTTTCCTATCAGGAAACTAGAAACCCCATTTGTCATGGAATATAACTTCTAATCTAATTAGAAGTCTTAACCAATTGGTTTTCCCAATCACATTAGAAATTGAGGGTCTGACTTGGTTGGGACGTCCAACTAGGGGTGTTAATGCATCGGTTGTATAGGAACCAGAACTATAATCATTAATTTTTCTTGGTTCTTGTTCCTATCAGTTGCGATTCCAATTCCGGTTCTCAAATCGATTGAACCAAAATCAGAAGCTTCAAAATTTTCTTTTTAAACAGCTTTGATTCTCGATTTTTATCGGATCCTCTCGATTTTGGTTTTCAATCGATTCAGTTCTAAGAGACTCGACTCTAATTGGTTCTAATAAAATGATACTTAGAACTATAATGGTTTCGATTTTGGTTTGGTTTGGTTTTGACTAATTGGGTACCTATTGATACCCTACGTCCAACTCAAATTCCTAAAAATTTGGATTGATGTGGGTCCCACAATACCAAAACCACCCCCCTCATGATATTTCTTAATTTTTGGGAAACTAATAGGCACATGGACTTGAGATAATTAATTCAAGAATTATGAAAAAGTTAATCTCTCAATAAATCTTCTAAAAATAAATTAATTATTAATATGATATATAAAATGTAGTTATAATAATATATTATATTATATAATTAAATTAAATATAAATTATTACAGTATAAATAATCTTTAAAAACAAATTGTAGATTAAGAGTTTGAGAATGAGCATAGAATAAGATATTAGAGAAACGTGAGAGGAGTCGAATGGACTCCACAATCCTAGCTGGACAATGTATTATATATCATAACCAAATAATAAAAGAAAGAGAAAGACAATATTACCCCTACTAATAATAACTTATTACTCCTAACACTACCTCTCAAACTGAAGAATACATATCATATAATCAACCCTACTAGAACCCAATGACTTAGTAAACAAATCGACAAGTTGGTCTCCAGACTTCACATAAAGAATAGCAATTTCACCATTCATGAGTTTATTACAAATAAAGTGACAATCAACTTCAATATGTTTCATCATCTCATGAAAGATAGATTAAAAGCTATGTGTATGGTTGCTTGGTTATCACAAAAGACACTCATAGGTAATTCTACTATAAAGCCTATCTTCTGAAGAAAGTGTCTCAACCAGGTTAGCACACAAGACGTGTGTGACATAATTCTATACTCAATCTTAGTAGTAGATCTAGTAATGAAATCGCCTCGACCCCCGCGACCGTCCGCTGAATAGCAGATTAGGGGTCCGATCTATGTATCTCGGGGATTTTTAAAAGAATAGGGAGTTGTCACCTAGTTTAGGTCTAGGAACCAAAATTAACTCTAAATGGATATGGGTCGGTCCGTGGATCAAAGAGATGGGTAAGGGGTCAGGTTACGGATTTCGGAAGGTGTTAGGCACCGAACCTGCCTGATCAAGATGATCAGTCTCTACTGCGATTCAAAAATATCCTACGGTCAACATTCAAAGACTAAAAGTCAAACTAAGGTCCAATCATCATCAAATTGCATCGGATTTACTAAATAAATTCTACGGTTAAAATAATTACATGATTTAATGAGGCATACATGACACCAAAAATTAATGGATCAATTTGATCATACTTTGAATAATAGAAAATCGATTATCAATGTCACGTACATGAAATTAATGAGTTGGCTCATTGACGATATTTTATCAAAGAGATTCGATTTTTGAACCATTACGTGCATTAAATTCAGTGGGTTAACTCACAAATTTTGAGTTGCCACGTGTATTAAATCGGTGAGTTAACCACGTGCCTAATTTCTAAAAAAATCGAACCAAATTTTCAATGTACCAAAAATCAGCGAGTCGACTCGCAATTTGTTAATCAAAATAATCTTTGATTATTTTTTTTATCGCCACGTGTAATAAATATGTGATTTAACCCATGTGCACAATTTCTATAAAAATCGAACCAAATTTCCAATGTACCAAAATTCAGCGAGTTGACTCGCAATTTGTTAATCAAAATAATCTTTGATTATTTTTTAAAATCGCCACATGTATTAAATATGTGATTTAACCCACGTGCACAATTTCTAAAAAAATCGAACCAAATTTCCAATGTACCAAAAATCAGCAAGTCGACTCGCAATTTGTTAATCAAAATAATCTTTGATTATTTTTTTTTATCGCCACGTGTAATAAATATGTGATTTAATCCACGTGCCTAATTTAAAAATAAAATTGATTCAAATCTTCAATGTCCCCAAAATCAGCGAGTCGACTCGCAATTTTTATTATGAAAATATTTTTTTTTATCTTTCGGGTACACCATTAATTTTTATTGAATAAATCATCATTAATGAGTTAACCCAACAACATCAAAAAGTGACGAATCAACCCGATAAATATTAACATCCAATGAGTCGGTCCATCAACTTGGTATACGTGAATTGATTCAATCGATCTATTAATCAAAAAAATATGAGTGAATTGATGCGCTAATATTTCAGAAACTCGACAATTGTCATTAGTGCCACGTGTACCCCAAAAATCAATGAATTTGTTTGGATACATAAAAATACGCAATCAAAATCATTAAAATAAATAACAAGATGGAGGCATAAAATATATATATATATATATTCTCCTAACCTATCGCCATGCAAAAATTAAACATAAAATATATAAAAGAGTGTAAAAATCTAATCTTATCGATAAAAACTCAAAACTGCATAAAGTAAATTTTTTTTTTTTAATTCTATTGACATGTGAAAACAAACAACAAACGTAAACAATACATCTCGTTCAAAATGTGACAAAATATCACATGGTATCAAGAAAAAAGAAAAAAGAAAAAAAAAAAGAAAAAAGAAAAAAGAAAAAAGAAAAGAAAAGGTAATAATAAAAAAAATAAGATCATCTCATAATCATTTCTATGATAATATCAACACCAAAACTAACATGAAACTTCAATGTGAAAGGGGGCAATTTTAACATAAAAGGGGAAGGTAAAATAAAAATAAAAATAAATAAATAAAATAAAGAAGGATTTACCTAAGAACAACGGATTGTTTCCTTCAGGTATAACTCGAAGATCAGTGAGTACTCGATTGATGTTTGCTGTGAGCGGCGAGATTGATCTGAGAGGTATTGCAAATTTTTTTTTTCTTCTTTGCTGCTGTTTTTAGAGAAGGAATAAGAGTGGAAGACGTCAACCCAGAATCCTTTTTCTTTGCTCTCTTGCAGGTTTTATGGTGGAGGGGAAGGTGAGTTGTTGTGGAGGGTAGAATGTGAGTCTAATGGAGAGGAAGAAGAAGGGCATTCAACAATCATCGATTGGGGAGGAGGGACATCAAAACGTTGGAGATATGGGCTGTTGTTAGTCTATAAGAAATGAAGTGCAGTAATAGAGAGAAAAGAGGGTTGTTGTTGCAGGTTTTTTTGTGAAGTTGAAGACATGGGTTGATGGGAGAGATCGAAGGGATGAGAGAAACGAAGTTGCTGATTTTTTTTTTAATGGCAGCCAGTCAAAATGAGCACCTTTCTCTCTAGTTTTTCTTCTTCTTCCTTTCTCAAAAAAACGTGGGACAACAAGGATAGATTTGGAGAGAGGGAGATGAAGTAATCAATGGTGTTGAGGCGTTGTAAATGGCTGCTGTTTTTTTTTTTTTTTGTTTAATGGCTCATGCTCCTCCCTTTTTCTCTAATGGCTGCTGGATTTTTTTCTCTTCAATGGCTGTTGCTAAAAAAACGTTTTTTCTCCTCCCCTTTTATTCTCTTTCCCCTCTTTTATAGTGGTTTCTCTATGAAACGTGGGTGTGTGTGTGTGAGAGTTGTGTGGGCTGTTATGGATAGATGGGAGAGAAGAGATGGAACATGGTTGCTGTCCAACGTGGGGGCATGGCAGCAGTTGGAGAAGGGAGGTTATGGAGTGGAGAGTGATGGAGAGAGTTGGAGAAGGAGTGGGGAAGAAAGTGGGTGTTGTGTGGGTGGTCCAAAACGTGGTTGGAGAAGATGGAGAAGGAGGAGTTGAAGACGTGGGGGAGAAGAAGGCGTTGGGGAAGAAGAGGAAAAACGTGTGTTTTTTTTTATTATTATTTATTTTTTCCTTTTGTTATTTATTTATTTTTTAAAAGAATGAGAGAGGGGGTTCCTACGCTACTCGTACTACGGTAATTCTCCACCAATGAGTCGTGATTGGTTAATGAATTGATTTTGTTTCCTATTAGTTGATTTCGAAATTTTTTATTTTTTTAAGTCGATGTTTTAATTTGAAATTTAATTTGATTTTTTAAATTACATTTGAATTTATATTTGATTTTAAATTTTGAATTTCGATTAGAATTTAATTTGAATAATTTGGTTGTTGGTTGATTTGATTTTGATTTTTACATTTTAATTGGTTGGGTGATTCGATTTTTAATTTGAGTTTTAATTATTTAATTTTTTTAATTTAAATTTTGAACGGATTGATTAATTTGCGTTTTAATTTGAAATTTAAATTGATTTCAATTTTTAATTGGTCGGTTGATTGGATTTCGATTTAAATATGATCGAATGGATTTTAATTTGTTAATTACATTTTTGGTTGGTTGATTTGGTTGATTGATTTAAAATTTTAATTCAATTTTTCATTTTAATTGGTTGAGTGATTTTTAACTTGATTTTCAATTTGATTTTGATTTTGTATTTTAATCGGTTTCTTGAAAATGTAATTTTTATTTTGGTATTGAATTTTAATTTGATTTTACGATTTTAAATTAATTTTAGATTTTGAATTTTATTTTAATTTTCAATTTGAATTTTATTTCGATTTAATTTTTTATTTGAATTTTATCTTCCTAGGGATCAAGGTCTCTATGTTAGAGTTAGATATTAAGGGGCGTTTTGGTCATTTTTACGATTTTTGACGATTTTCTTGAATTTCTCTGTTTTCATCGATTTGGGTTCCGTTAGACTCGAAATCACGTTCTGAGTGCAATGGAGGTACTTTCGAGACTTTTCGGACATCCGAAATTTATGAGGGGTATTTTCGTCATTTTGATGATTTTTTTACAAATTTTTACCAACTTCTCTGTTTTCATCGATTTGGGTCCCGTTAGACTCAAAATCACGTTCTGAGTGCAATGAGGGTACTTTTGAGACTTTTCGAACATTAGAAATTTATGAAGGGTATTTTCGTCATTTTTGTGATTTTTACAGATTTTTAGGAATTTCAGCGTGAGATTTCTTTCAGTCCCTGTGTGTTTATTTCTAAATCTCAAATCCATATTTTCCTAGCGTAGCGAGGTCTCTAAATTATCAAACTGTGTAGCGAACCTATGCGTACGTGCTTGCTAAGTCGAGTGTAAGATGTAGCGATCCTAAGCGTGCGTAAATTTCTAGGTCAAGTCGTGACGAGTAGGGAGGATGAAAAGAAACTAGAAACAGAAGGAATCAAGCAGTACTCACAAGTCTTCGAGTTCTTTTATATTCATCATTAGGAATCCACCAAAAATCGGGTGATGAATTGTCGAATTAGGCAGATGCAATAATGGGGTGTCTACAAGTAACAACTGTTTGTTTCTTACTTTTCTATGTCACAGGATTACCACCCAAGAATGTATAATACCCTGTGGTGGATCTTCTTCATCCTGCCCAATATGCATCCATGTATCCTTCGATTCAAGTATGACCATGTGACTTATATAACAAATCATGTCTTGGAGAATCCTTGAAGTACCTAACAATACATTGCAATGATACACAATGAGGTACTTTAGGAGCTTCAATAAACTAACTAACAATACTCACAACAAATAAAATGTCCAGCCAGACAATAGTGACGTAATTCAACTTCCCAACAAGTCTCTTATACGTACTAAGATCATCAAACAGATCTCTATAATCAATAGTCAACTTCTATTTTGGATCCATGGAAAAATCCACATATTTAAACCCAAGTGGACAAAAAGAAGATAATGAAACATATGATACAAAGTTAGCAATGGGATGCTCATTAACACAAGAACGAGTACATTTACATCGAGCAATAGATAACTCAACTAGAAATGGAGTTGGAGAAGGAACACGAGTTGGGAAAGGAACTGGATTTATAGATGAAAAAGATGTTGGCATTGTTGCTGTAGTGGTCCTCCTATAGTACACTTTAAGAGGTGGAGTAATACGAATAGAAACGGGAATAGGCAATGTAACAAGAGTACTACCAATGTCATTAGAAGATGTGTTAGAAAAATATGGGACAGAATCAAAGAATATAACATCCGCAGGTACAAAATGTTTATGCAAAGTAGGACTATAACATTTATAGCCCTTTTGTGTACAAGAATAACCAACGAATACACATTTTAAACTTTTTGGATCTAACTTATCTTGATTAGGTCCCATAAAATGAATAAAACAAACATTTCCAAAAACACATGTAATAAGATGAAAAGATAGGACTATTAGGAAATAATACCTTGTGTGGAGATTTACTCTCAAGAATATGAGTAGACACCCTATTGATAAGATAACAAGCAGCGAGGACAATTTAATTCTAATAAGTTTTAGGAACTTTCATCTAAAACATTAAAGCACGGATAATTTCTAATAAATGTCAATTCTTGCGTTCAGCAATCCCATTTTGTTGAGGGGTATGCACACAAGAAGACTGATGAATAATTCCATGGGAATGAAGATATGTAATATAATGACCAAGAAAATATTCCGTAGCATTATCAAAATGCAAAATACAAATAGGCATATCAAACTGAGTTTTAATTTTCATATGCAATTGTTTAAAAATTGTATTAAAAAAAATTGAACGTTCTTTCATTAAAAACAATCAAGTCATTCTTGAGAAATCATCCACAAAAATAACAAAATACTTAAAACTAATGTATGATGGAACTCTAGCAGGTCTCCATACAACAACATGAACTAAATGAAAAGAACTAGACACTATATCACTTACATTAGGTGGAAAAGAAACATGACGATGTTTCCTTAACTAACGTGCTTCACAATCAAATAAAGACTCATGACTCAAACTAGGAATTAAACTATATAGAATCCGAGAAAACAGGTGACTGGACCTGCAATGCCATTGAAAAGAACTAGAAGATGAATGAATTATTGTAATAGCAGAAGCATGATCTAGATAATATAAACCACCTACCTCACGCATGTCATCAATCATCTTCTTCGTCTTTAGATCCCGAAAAACACAATAGTCGGGGGAAAATGTTATTGAGCATTGTAATTGTTTTTGTTAGTTGACTAACAGATAAAAAACTAGAAGGAAAATTAGGGAAATAGAACACATAATACAAAAAAATCTCGGGATGGGGTTGAGATGTGTTCAACCCAACAACTTTAGAAAATGATCCATAACTCAATTTAATATTTTGACAAGTAGGAGAACGGAAAGAAAACAACAAACTAGAGTTACCTGTCATATGGTCTAATGTACCAGACTCAATGATCCAAGGATTAGATGTGAACAATAAACAAGTGGATGTCATACATGTTTGGGCTAAAATAGTAGTGGAGAAAGAAGGTTGAGTAGATTTAGCAATGAATTTTTTATGCTCTTGCCTATAAAAAATAAAGGTCTACTTCTCCGCAAGTTGGTCAGAAGTAGTAAAATAAGTATATGATTTGAATCTTGAATTGATGATGAAATCTAATGAGCATCGGATTTTTCTTGTAAGTCCCAACAATAATATATGTCCATCAAGGCTACAATAGGTACACTTACGTATTTCACGGCCTCTATCCCGACCTTCCCTTAAATCTTGACCACCACCACAGTACCATGACTTCCATGATCTCTAGGAACCATTAAAGTTGACTGATCACCACTAACATTGCTATTATCTAATATTGTAGCTCTCTTAAGTTGAGAGAAAACATCTATAAGAAATGGAATGTAACGCCATGAAAATTTATTTCATATATCGAGGAATTAAGTCAACTATATTGACATATTTTTCTATTAAGTTTAAAAATAAAAATATTATTAAAAAAATTAAATCATGATATTGTTAATCTAAAATAAGAATTTTCTAGGAGGAGAATTTGATAAATAAAATATATAATTTGGAGAACCTTACCATGATTATGATCGAAAAATTAGAACATTTAATCAAGAAAGATAAAACTCAAAATTTTATAAGAAATTTTATTAGTCAAATGGATGTTATCGTTGAATTCAAAAGCATCGAAAAACATAGTTTAGATTGTAAACACACTTAAATCTAAATTTAATAGGATAAATTATGAAAATATTAACTTTATCAAGAGAATTTAGGGAATAAGGGATATTTTAGTCAATAGAGAAAAATCGATGAAGAATTTAAAAAATACGAGATACACAGTTCGAAATAGTCTAATGTAACGGACATAACAAAAAACAAAAAAAAATATATGAAAAAAATATTATTTAATTATTATATTTATTATTAAAATATATATATTTTTAAAATTTAGGTTTAATTATAATTATTTATATAAAAGAGATAAATTTTAAATTATTGAAGTGTTAAAAGGTAAGGTGTAATTAATATAAATATAAATATTATTATATCATATCTAGACACCCCATTTTTTTATCTGCCTAATTCGACAATTCGTCGCTCGGTTATGGTAAATTTCTAATGATGAGCGCAAATAACTTGAAGGCTTGTGAGTACAGTCCTTGATTTATTCTGTTTCTAGTTTTTTCATCTCCCCTACTCATTATGACAAGACATATAAATTTATGCACACTTAGAATCACTACACCTTACATCCGACTTATCAAGCACATACGATTAGGTTTGTTATATAGTTCGATCACTTAGAGACTTCACTATGCTAGAAAAATATGACCTCGAGACTTGAAAATAGTCATGTTGTAACTGAAAGAAACCTCACGCCACAATTTGTAAAAATCTGCAAAAATCACCAACAAGATAAAAAATACTCCTAATGAATTTCGGACCTCAGAAAAATCTTGAAAGTACCTCCATTGCACTCAGAATATGATTTCGAGTATAATGAGACCCAAATTGACGAAAATAGAGAAATTTATGAGAAATCATAAAAATGATCGAAATGCCTATCAATGTCCAATTCTAACCAAGAGACCTTGATCCTTAGGAAAACATCATAAAAAATAAAAATCTAATTAAAAATCTAATTTAATGAAAATCAAATTTAAATTAAAAATCAAACTTAAATTAAAAATTAAAATCCAATTACAATTCAAATAAAAAATGAATCGACTGAATAAAATTCACAATCAAATAAAAAAATTCAAAGTAAAATCAACATTAAACTAAAATTTAAATTCATCTGACCAATTAAAATTTAAAATCAACTTAAAATTAAAAATTAATCGACCAATTAAAATTTTAAATTCAAATCAAAACCAAATTCAAATTAAAAGTTAATTAACAAATCAATGTTAAAATTAAAATTCAATCAAACAATCAATGTTAAAATTAAAATCCAATGAACTAAATCAAATTTAAAATTAAATTCAATAAACTAATCAAATTAAAACTAAGAATTAATTGACTAATACAAATTCCAAATTAAAATGGATCCATAAGATTCAAATAAAAATAAATTCAAAATCAAAAAATAAAAATAAAATCGACCGATCACGTTTTAATCAATGGAAGACTATCAAGGTACGAGTAACGTGGGATCACTACTCCCATTCTCTTAAAAGGAGAAGAAAGGAAAAAAAGTGAATAAAAAAAAGAAAAAAAAATATAAATATAAAAATATTTTTCTCTATAAGAGCTCCTTTAGACGTCTTTTAGAGAATAAGAGAACGTCTCTCTCTCATAGAGGATCTTCTCTCCCATGATTTTTGGGGCTTTCTAGACGTTTTCTCTCAAACTTTTTACAACATCAAAGTTGGCCTCTCTCTCCTCTACGTTTCCCTATCAATCTCTCCATGTCTCCCTCCCTCACAGACAGCTCCTTACATCTCTCTTTGTTATTTTTTTTTGGACGCTCTCTCTCTACAAACCTCCTAACAACAGTAAAGTTGTCGCTTCTTCTTCACAATAGCCCCCCTCTGCTTCATTCCATTTTCACCAAGTCCCAAATCTATCTAGTCATAGCTACTCAGTCGCCCTTTCCTCTTGAACGCCTCAACCACAACAACCATAACCTATCTCTTCTTGGCTCAACATCTCACACATCAATAGTTATGTCTCCATCATTTTTTCCTTTTGTTTGATCGCCACACAATAGTTAACACCTACTCGTTTCTCTATTCTTTTTTTTTTGATCGACCTACAACATAGCAACAATGTCTGAACAACCTTTCCGCGATTTTCTTCCCACTTTTTATTCCATCCTAGTTACCATTGACGTTCTCCTACAGCCTCTCTACTTCCATCTTTATCACATTTTTTTTCTTCTCCAACTCGTCCTAATAGAGATGCGTGTCTTTTTTTTAGTTATTTATCTCATAGCCAGTAGCCGCGACAATAACGACAGCAACGACGTTTAGTTTCTCCTCCTTCCTTCTTACAGCCATCAGTCATAACAGCCACCACAACAACTACTCACAAGTTTTTTGAGTTATATCTGAATGAACAAATCAACTCCTCTTTCATCCAAGAGGTAAGTTTATTTTTGTTTTTTCCCTTTGGTCTGAACGAAAAAGTTTTTATTAGTTTTTTTTTGTTGTTATTTTATTGGTAGGCATATAGTTTTTTTTTTCGTGATAGCTTCATGGCCATTATGCTTAAATTGATTTTTTTGTTGAATTTGTGATGATTTAAAAATTGTTCCATGTGATAAGGTATTTTTTTTACTTGATAAATATGCATGCTTTTAAAAGATGACTGTTTTAGATAATCAAAAATTGAACATGTATGGCCGTTTGGTCAACATAGAAATCAGAGGCACAAAAGGTTTTTCGATGCATTCTTATTTTGCTAATCTCCAATTTGGTTATTTGTTATACATTTGTAATTTTATAATTTAAAAAATTCATGAGCAAAAGTTTTTGTTTTGGAAAATTCATATTTGGAAATTTCATAATATTTTATTTTGGGAAAATGCATATTCATAAATTTCTAATTTAAAAATTTTACATTTTTGGTATTTTTCCAAATTAGGAGTTTTGTATTTTTCTTATTTAAAAACTCTATGTTCATTGAAATTTATAATTTTCTATTTGGAAGTTTTATGTTTTAAACTTTCTATTTTGGAAAATTGGTATTTTTAATTTAGGAAATCGTCATATATTTGTAATTTTCTATTTTGAAAAATTTATTTTTATAAATTTGTAATTTGAGAATTCATCATATTTGCAAATTTTTTATTTGAAAAATTTCATATTCTTAATTTGAAAAATTCATAAATTACTAATTTAGAAATTTTACATTCATAATTTTCTAATTTGAAGATTTTAACAAATTTTTGTTTTATTCAATTTGGGAATTTGCACATGTGGATTGCTAATTGACTTTCGATCATAGGATATAATTATGGCTTTTTCACAAAAATTCTTGATGTGTGAAATTCGAAGAATAATTTAAATAATTGAAGAATTTTAATCGTAAGATTCGTTTAGCAAATTTGAGATAGATTGATGATGAGTGAACCTTAATTTGAGTTTAGTCTTTGTATGTTGACCATAAGATAGTTTTAGATCGTAGTAGAGATCGATCGTCTCGATCGGACAGGTTCGGTGTCTAATACCTTCTAAAACCCGTAATTTGACCTCTTACCCATTTCTCTTATCCATAGACCATTCTAAATCCAATTGGAGTTATTTTTATTCCTAGACTTAAATTAGGTGGCGACTCCCATTTATCAATCAGACTTCTTTAAATTATTTAGTGAAAAAGGATCGAAGCGATCTCATTATATCATATAATATAAATTATAAATGTGTTAACAGTTTAGATGATGTGGGTAACTATTGGAATCGCCCGTGGTGTTTGGGAGGAGACTTCAACGTTATTAGACTCACCTGTGAGAAACAAGGTGGATCGAGGATAACAACAAGGATGAAGAGGTTTGGGGAATTTGTGAATCAGAATAACTTAATGGACATCCCACTACAGGGTAGAAGCTTCACTTGGTCCAATCAACACGCAGTTCCCACTCTTAACAGATTAGACATATTTTTGATTTCCGATGATTGGTCTTCGATTTTCTGCTAGCTATCTCAGACGGCTATTCCAAACCCGGTATCTGACCACTGCCCAATTCAACTAGAAGTAGGGCCGCTCAATAGAGGTCCCATTTTGTTCCGTTTTGAAGTGATGTGGCTGAAGCACCATAATTTCAAGGAGCTGGTAAATGAATGGTGGAGGAGTTTTTCATTTATAGGAACAGCAGGGGAGATATTTAGAAAGAAGTTGAAAGTCCTAAAAAAGACCTTAAAGGACTGGAACATAGAATCTTTCGGAAGGGTAGATGCGCAGAGAAAGGATACCCTTTTGAGAATCGAAGAGCTGGATCGCAAGGAAGAGATGAACCTGATTTCAATGAATGACAGAACTCTGAGACTAAATCTGCGTGAGAAATACCAACAGATGGCACTTCTAGAGGAGATCAGCTGGAAGTAGAAATCCAGGATTAGATGGCTTAAAGAAGGGGATGGGAATACAAAATTCTTTCATTGCATGGCCAATGCCCGAGATAGGAACAATCACATCACGAGGTTGTATGTGAACGGGGAGTGGGTGGGAGGAGAAGAAGCTGTGGCAAAAATGATCGTAGAATTCTATTCAGAACTGTATACTGATAGAGCTGGTAATAGACCAAAACCTGACCTACTACAGTTTGACAGGATTTCTGAGTTGCAAAGCGAATGGTTAGAAAGACCTATTGAAGAATATGAGATTTGGGACGTTATATCAAGTATGAAGAACGATAAAGCTCCTGGGCCCGATGGTTTTCCTGTGAAATTTTACATTTCTTGTTGGGATATAATCAAATGTGACTTCATCGCTCTAGTAGAAGAATTTTCTAGAGATGGTGTATTGGATCGAGATTCCAACTGTACCTTCATCGCTCTAGTTCCAAAGGTGGCGGGGACCGAAGACATCAAGGACCTGAGGCCCATTAGTTTGGTGAACACTAGTTACAAAATCATCACGAGCATCCTCGCTAGGAGACTGAAAGGTGTCATTCAAGGGATAATAGGGTGCAATCAGAACGCATTTGTTAAAGGGAGACAGATTTTGGATGGAATTCTAATAGCAAATGAGTGCATTGATTTTAGAATGAAATATGGCAAACCGGGTGTGGTGTGCAAGGTGGATTTCGAGAAAGCCTACGACCATGTCAATTGGCAATTTTTGGAATATATGCTGGGGAATATGGGGTTCAGAAGGAAATGGATCACATGGATTGTGGCGTGCGTTATTGATGAGACTATCGTTGTTCTTCTCACCGGAGTTAATAATAATCTTACGTTTACCTTACTTGTGGGGCAAGTAGGGGATCGAACCCAAGAGAAAGGAGGAATAGAGTTAAGCTAAGAAGATAAAATTCAAATTAACCAAAAGGAATTAAAACTGTTTTTCTTTGTATTTTTGAACTTATAAGAAAATGTAAAATTACTAGAAAAGAGACTAAAGTAAATGAAATTAAAAGCAAGTAAACTTATGAAATTAAAACACCATTAGAGGTGGATCTACCTAGAACATGTTGATGAGCAATTCTTAGTTTCAAGCCTTTTTATAACTCAATCGTAAGGACTTGGTGTTAGCTCCTTAGATCGGAAAGTTTTGCAAATGAAATGAAATAAGTGAACATAAACAAAGTAGAATTTTTGAAAACTTCCTACTACCAATTATCTAGTTTAAGCATACTTTATCTTGATCTAATCTAAGCATAAAGTATCTATATTAAGAATAATAGGTGCAAGAAACTTAAAGAGAATTCATGAGTATTTTAAATAAAAGAAAGGCATGAAATTAAAAATAACACAAGAACTTGCTCTAGGCTTTTCCACTCTCCAATGGAGGGGAACTTAGTCTAATGTCATTGCAAGAGAGGAAAGATAAGAGATGAAAGAACTTTTCTTCATTTCATGGAGAAAATTACAACTTCTTCTTCTTCTACTTCTTACAAGACTAATTAGCCAAAAGGAAATAACTAGAAAATGAAAATACAAAAAATAAGAGAATAGGCAAAGAGCCTTAGATTAAAGGAGTCTTGGATAAGAGAATCAAGATGGGACAATTTCTCTAGAAATGAAGACTCTATTTATAGAGAAAAATGTGTGTAGAAGAGTCTAAAAGTAGCTTCCACTTTTCTTTGCACAAAAAGACAAAAGAGGGAATATGAGTTAAGGATTAGAGCATTCCAAAGTGTTAGGGCATTCCAAAGTGGGCCCAAATGCTTTTGCCTTGAGATTTTGATTCCAAATTGTTGATTTTCAGCACAAGAAACACACGTAATTAGATTTATCTAGTAAATTAATTAATTTATATATAATTAAGCCTAATTAACATGCAACGTGGTGGTTTGAGGCTTATCATGATTATTATCTTAATATAGAGAAATAGGTACAAAAATCAAGATAAATATCCGGAAAATGTGCGTATAATTGAGTGTTTGGAGACATTCATCAGTTATCTCCCCTTCCTATTTGATTTTGGTAAACGGGTCACCTCACGTATTTTTTAGAAGTACGAGAGGTCTTAGACAAGGGGACCCTCTATCCCCTTTCCTATTCATCATAGTAGCAGAAGCGTTTGGAAAGATGATGGAAAGAGGGGTAGCGAATGGTTATTTCTCAGGGTTTTCAGCAGATGCAGGCACCGTTACTGTTTTGCACCTTCAATTCGTAGATGACACTCTAGTGTTCCTTGACGATTCCATAGATCAGACAAGGAGGTTAAGAGGTATGCTAGTTTGCTTTGAAGCGGTGTCAAGTATTCCAGTAAACACGAGAAAAAGTAAGCTATTTCCAGTTGGATCGGCTAGATGCACGCCTCTTCTAACAGCTTCTCTAGGTTGGCAGTTGGGTAGCCTTCCCTTGTCTTACTTGGGGATGCCTCTGGGGGCCCCCTATAGGAGGATAGCAATTTGGGACCCGATAGTAGAAAGAATCGAAAGGAAACTAGCAATGTGGCAAGCCAACTACTTATCCAAGGGAGGTAAATTGACTTTGATAAAAAGCGTGCTCTCCAGTATACCAATTTATGTCCTCTCTCTTCTCTCAATGCCTCGAAGTGTAGAACTAAGGCTTGATAAGTTATTCCGTAACTTCCTTTGGCATGCTAGAGATGGGAGTAGGAAGCATCACCTCGTGAACTGGAAACAAGTCTGCTCAGATAAGAATCATGGCGGTTTCGATATTAGGAGACTCGGGGAAATGAACTTGGCCTTAAAGGGGAAGTGGTTGTGGAAGTTTGGGACACATGCAAATAGCTTATGGAGACAGGTTGTAAAAAGCAAGTACGGATCAAGTCGAACAGGGAGGAAAAACGGACCAACCAAATAACCATTTGGATGCGGGAAGTGAAAAGGAATCATAAAGACCATTCCGCTATTCAAAACGAGAATCAAATTTATAGTGGGTCAAGGCAACTGAGTAAGATTCTGGGAAGACACATGGTGCGGCAACCAGCCCCTAATGGAGGTATTTCCAACCCTGTACTCCATTTCTTCGAAGAAAGGGCAGACTGTCGCATCATTCCGTCGTGACATGGGCGGAGACTGGGCTTGGGATCTTGGGCTTCTGAGAGGCATTAATGAGATAGAACTTCAAGAAGTTGGTAGATTAGTCATTGGTGCCTCGAGTATCGTTCGACGTACGGGTCGCGAAGATGAGAGAGTTTGGACGGCCAGTAAGGATGGAAGATTCTCGGTTCGTTCATTCTACCAATCCTTGTGCAACAATGAGGATCCACACTTCCCCCACGTTGTTATTTGGGGCCCAAAAGTGCCAAGCAAAGTCGCCTTTTCCACTTGGACGATTTTATGAAGGATCCAAATGACAGATTTTTTAATGGGGCGTGGATGGTGCAGGGCGAGTTGTTGTATGTTGTGTATGGAAGATAGAGAATCATCGAATAACCTCCTAATCCACTGCAAGTTCTCTCAAGCCATTTGGGCTCACTTTTTTAGGTTGTATAGGGTCTCAACATACTTGCCGAAATCAGTCAAGGACGTTTTTATTGGTTGATCGTCAATCGGTTACTCATTTAGTGGGTCAAAGAGGACGTTGTGGAGTATTACACCCTTCGCAATTTGTTGGGGGATATGGTTTGAAAGGAATAGGCGTATTTTTGAAGGGAAACGGAAAGAATATTCGGATACGATTATGTCTATCTTGGGTCTCATCTATTGTTGGTCCAAAGTTTACAAGAAGTTTGGGACTGTACTTTGAGGACTTTTTGTACAGATGGGATGGGATTTGTTGTTCTATGCGTATGTAGCTCTCTTTTGTAAGGTCTCACCAAGTTGATCAACTCGACCGACTTGGTTTTGTTTCATTAATACAATACTATTTATCAAAAAAAAGTTTAGATAACCAAGTGTATTCATTTTATATATTATATTATAATATAATTGATAATCATTGGTTCCCGTGAGAGATAACATAAATCAGAGATGAGTGGATTTTGATGGTAGGTTCATATACATTATATTCGATTGAGATTTAGACGTGTTTTAGATATAAATTAAAATTCGACACGAAATAACAAAATATCCACGACATCGAGATATACTTAGTCACCAGATTATTAGATCAAACTGTCAAGAAAATTAGTTAAAATATCATTTTAACGTCATAAGGACGCGTAAAACCGAATTACAAAGATAGAAAACTTATAATTTTAAATTCATAGTATAATTTTTAATAATATATATATATTTTTTCAATTTTGATAGTTAGTTTCAAATTTATTATGATTTTAATTCAAAATTCATCCATTGAATTGTAGAATAATTTATTTTATATCTTTTATCTGATCTTTTAATATTGTGTAATAAAAATAAATAAATTTGGGTGAGTGTAACCTGAAAATCAATTTGAAACAAATTGATTTTCATAGACTGTTCCTTTTAAAAACTATTAAAACATTCTATTTTGAAAGTGAATTTTTCATTGGATGATAATTTATTAAAAAATTAAATATTTAAGTTTAAATTTGAAATTGAGAATGAAAGTCTTAATTGTTTAGAATAGATAATTAAATTCTTGACTATATGTGCTTGTGTTGAAGAATTTTTAGGTTTAAAGTACTTTTGAGCACTATGTAATAGAGCATGTGATGTAATTAAGATAATAATCATGGGATGGTGTACCTGCATGTTTATAATTCTAGAATACCTAGAAATGTCATAACACTTGTAAATTTATTTTAATTTATTTCAAATAAATTTTGAAATATATATATTATAATTTTTGTTATCCACTAAAGGGATAATGAATGTGTATATGAGTAATCGGTAGTTCTTTTCAGAAATAACTAATTAATTTAAAATAATAGGGGTTTGATATTTTCTCTGTTAGTATGGGATACCACTTGAGAAGACCATTGTATCTATTATTCAAAAAATTCCTATATTTTCTTTATTGAAAAATAACAAATTGTAATGTAAAGATAATTGGTAAATGACTAAATTGATTGAAGACACATACATATTACAAAAGTACGACAAAGCTAACTTGTCAAATAATTATTTACAATCTATAATCGTTAAACGATTGATATCTATTAGGGATCAACGACCAACTTGAGTCGAAAAACACAATCAATCAATTATGATAAATTATCAGATTGATCATAAAATTAAGAACTAATAATGAGTTCCACACTGATTAAGTACTGGAGCATCGATATATAGATCAATGCTTTTGTATCGATTGTGTACCTCATCATCTTTATCAAATACACTACTATGATTGATATTTTTATGGCATGTTTATGTTCTATTTTATTTTATTATAAGATGAAAATATTTCGTTACTATTTTATTAAAGATTTGTCTATTTTGAATGTTATTCATTTTCGTTTACTTATTTAAAAAATTACATTATTTATAATAGATTAGCTTATTTATCCATTCATATTAAGACTATTAATTTGAAATGTGAATTTATGATTAACTTTCCTGTTACTTGCCTACCAACAAGATATTACAGATGTCCCAACTATCGAGATGTCTAGTCCTAGCGAAAAATATTATATAGAGGGATAGTAGGATCTGGATGATAAACATTATTTCTGTAATATGTGAGTTGAGATTTGATGTTAGTAGAACTAGTTTTCTATACTTTTGGACTTTTTGTATATATTAGTATCATGTGTATTGTGCCGCCCAGCCAAACATTAACACAAATCCCCATGTCAGATCTCGAGGTACTAGGTGGTACCTCGAAATTTTAGCATTGTCTCCTCTATTTATGTTAGCATTCCAATACGTTCAACCTGCACCAGATAAACGATATACAATCCTACATATAAACAAACAAAATATAATACTAGCGAAAGTCTATATACGTCTAATAATGTACGAAAGATTAGAGTGCGGAAGAATAAATTTATACACAAGATTATATAGAAACTCCTCACTTTAATAAAATTCCTAACACTCAATATTGAATCCAGAGTACCTTTACATGAACTGACACCACTAGGGGATATAGTCTCAGTACTCACCAGGTAAAAAACTCTGGTCGTCTATTTAACCCACCAGATGATTCTCACTCGTTTTTTACACCTACCTTGCCAAGCTTTGGATATGAAACTAAAAATAGAGAAAGAAATGATGAGTAACAATGGTTATCGAGTAAGGAAGAAATAATTTCTACCAATAACCTCTCCTAACATGAACGAATACTGAATCATTTTAAAATATGCAAACTTTTACAGAAGAAACTATGATTAACTGGTACATATAGCCATGGATGAGCAACTAAACATTTTAAAACTCACATTACATCGATCATCATTACTCACTATAACATTTTTTTAAATACAAATCTAGTTGATCAAATGGAAATATTAAACATGCATTTCATTTTACATATCAAAATAAGTCAACAGATACATAATACACAATGGTGGAGTACTGGAATTTGAGTGTTGGGATTCATGATTGGATCGCTCCCAGTCGGGACATGATGTTTTTATAATAAAATAGTAGTTCCTGATTTTGTGGCTGATCGCTATTCACCACACTTGTGAGACCATTTATCCGGCTTAGGTTGGCTGTTTGACGTGACAGTAAGCAATGGGTTTCTTTTCGATTGTTAGAACATTCGACTACTATAGATTGTTAGTGATCACTGACTAATCATCTTCTTCTATGCCTATCAGGCGTGCATGTGCTTCCCAAATATACAAACCATTCGTATACGACCACCTTTACATTAAAAGTTCACTGATAAAAATAGAGAGGAATAACCTAGATTCCAGTTGTGACTCCACTCTCATACGCGTCCCATACCACGTATGAGTTTGGTGGACCCTACTGTATATCCTAGGATAATACATCACTCCGGATGATATGACGCATGACGCATTATCCCTTCAGGTATTCACAGACTCTATAATAGCTTACAAAATTACTACATATATATATATATATATATTATTTTTCTCTGAAAACAAAAGAAAAATTAACAATACAATGTTGAGAATGAATATCCAATCTCCTACCATGCAACTATGGCCAACCAACATAAAATAAATAACGGGATGGAAACGTAAATAGCGCCTCGCGCTAACAGAAAGTAAATAAACAGGCAACTAGTAACATTATCCCCGGATATCCGTTCACCAACCTACACACAACACAACAATGTAAAATGCAAACATCACCCCTCGAGTGTGACTATGACATTTTACCATTTCATACTTTTTTTTTCTTTTTTCGATTTTTATTGTTTTCAATCTTTCAAACAAAATATCTACTTTCTGATATTCATAATCTCAATATGAGTTCATTGAATATTAAATCATTTTTCAAATCTTAAAATTCATATTTTTTTTAATTAACTTGAAAAATTACAAAACTTGTATCAACATGGGGTCTAAGCAGTGCATACCCAACTGGCCAATATAAAATCTTGTAAAATATTGTAACCATGTATACTTTATTATAAAATACAATAAAACATATCAAATATGTAAGTTCTGACGTTAATTTGAAATAACCAATTTAATTCTATATTTTCTGAAACTCACTACAAAATTTTAATAAAATCCTAAATGCAATTTTCACAATCTACGATTACTAATAGAAATTGAGAGTTCTTATTAAAATGCCCTCGATCATCGGGGTGCGCGGATCCACTTTTGACCTTTGAGGTTTGGGAGTCGCCACCTAGTTATTACGATATAGGAACTGAACATTGACTTTAAAAAGCAAAAGAAATTAAAATACAAAAAATAAGAAAATAAGTCCGAGAATCACGTTACGGAGTTGGAAGGTGTTAGGCACCAACCCCGCTCGACAAACGCTGGTCTCTACTAATTTTCAAATAGAAATACATTGTTAAAAAGACCTAATCAATAAAAAAATTTAAATCTTTACCTTTACGAAGACAACGGTTTTGTTCTCTCAGATCTGGTAGAATAGTTCTTCGTACAACACTCCTCGCTTCGTTTTGTCACTTGATTCGTTTCGATCTCCAAAATAAAGTATCTCCTTCTGAAATTTTCTAATTTTTTATGAATTTTTGGGGTGTTTCGAAAAGGTTTCTAGGTCGTTTTTGAACTAAAGTTGGGGTATGGATGTTAGGTAAGGAGTTGGGACTTCAAAATCAAGGTTTATGAGAGGCTAGGGGAGCTTTTTGACCTACTTTTTCTAGGGTTTATTTTTTCGTTTAATAGGAAAATAGGTTGTAGGGACCCCTATTTATAGATTTTTTTAAGTGCGTGTTTTGATAGAGTTAATGTTTAATTATAATTATTTTAGAGAGAGTTATTGTTTAATTATAATTATTTTAGGTAGAGTCATATTTTAATTAGAATTGTTTTAACTAGAGTTATTATTTAATTAGGATTGTTTTAAATAGAGTTATTATTTAATTAGAATTTTTGTAAATAGAGTTATTATTTAATTAGAACTCTATTAGGGTTTTGAATTTTAGTTTCACTTGATTAACTTTAAGATTTTGACTTTAGTATTACTTAATTGACTTTAATATCTTGACTTTAGTCTTACTTGATTGACTTTAAGATCTTGACTTTAGTCTTACTTGATTGACTTTAAGATTGACATTAGTTTTACTTGATTGAATTTAATTTCTTGAATTTAATTTTACTGGATTGACTTTAAGATTTTGGAGAACCCCCATTTATTATATCTTTAATTCTTTGGACCCTCAGATGGAGGGGTCCTTTAATAAATATTTGGACAACCATCAATAATTTTGCTTGAGAGCCTGATTGATCGATTTTTTTGGTTCAAAATTTTAAATTAATTTTATTAATGATTCACTTTGCATTATTTAATGTTTTATTTATTAATTTCGAAATTTTAAAATTTTTTAATTGAAAACTTATCGTTTTGCCCCTGAAGAGAACTTTTGCGTTTCAAGTCGGTTTGTGATGTTCCAGGATGTTTTAGAATCGATTTTTCATAAGGAATTCAATGAAAATATTAGTTTGTGTCATTTATAAATTTTTTGTGTGAAATGGTTGTGAACTTTATGAGGGGCATTTTCGTAATTTTATCAAATTTTGTAAAAATTGACGAAATGATTTATTTGATTTTGATTTATTATTTTATGTGTTTGAAAGGATTTTTTAAGCATAATGTAGGCTCTAGGGATGTTTTGAAATTGGGGGTATTCTGGTAATTTGATCATTTTTAAGTGATTTTTATCGTAAAGCTTCTTTTTATCTGAAAATGATGATTTCTAAGCTTTTAGGGTTATATTTTCCTAGCGTAGCGTGGTTTCTATAATTTTGTCAGTTTGAGATACCTCATCCAGATTTCTGAAACATATCTAATGACAAATAAAGCATTTGAATAAACATCCATCATTGGGAACCGTTGCGATCGGGTTGACGAGTTGATTAATCAGGCAAATGCGAAAATGAAGTGTCTACACCTTACAATCACTAGGCGACGGAATTGAAGCACATGCGCGTAAATCGAGACGATTCAAATTTCGAGATAATTAATTTTTGAATTTGGCCCTATGGTTTTGAAGATCTCGATGCCGTCGTCCTTTCTCCCTTTTGCGACGGATGACGGTTTGACCCTGAAACCGATGAAATCCGAGGTCGAAGTTTCAAAACTCCCGTATATGACTATGGATGATTTTTTATGATACAAGACGAAAGAGAAAATGAAATGAAGGGATCTTGGGTGGGTTTTGTATATGTCGAGGCTGCGGACCTTTTTTCCTTCTACGGTGGAAGTCAACGGCTAGTCGTTCGCAACGAATCTGAGGTTGAAAATAGAAGAAAAAATTAATTTTTTTTAAAAAAATGGGTTGGCTGGTTTTAAGTCGTTTAAAACGAAGTGAATAGTGAAAAAATATTAAAAAAATTTATTTATATAAATCTTGGGAGGAAATCGATATTTTTAATATGATTTTGATCGACGATAACTTGACCATCTGGACTCAAAAGTGACGAATGAATATTCTATTTTGTCTAATTTTTTGTTCCAGATCAAATGGTATGGTTAATTTCTACAAATTCTATCTCTAACAAAAATTTACATTTTTGACCCGATGTGACAATAAAATAGTCCATGTTCAATAAATTTTCATTACAACCCAATGGTATGATCGAATTTTAATAATTCTTTCTCTAGCAAAAATTTACTATTTTAACCTAGTTCGACTCGATAATCGAGGATTTTGTAACTTTTCTATTCGGACTTGTACTTGAACGTGTTTACAGGCTAAAGTATATTTTTGATTATTTTGAATCAAATGGTGAGGTCAGATTCCAATAAAAATAATCAGAAACATCTTAAAGTTTTACCCCTAAGTCCCACTTTCAAGATTTTCTAAAAATTCCATTATTTTTTCTCGAGATATGAATTGAAAACTTGGGATTTTACATTCTCCTCCCCTTAATAAAAATTTCGTCCTCAAAATTAAAATCATACCTTATCAAACTTCGTCGTCACCATACTAACAAAACATGTGTAATAGACAACACCTCTTTTCGATTATCATCGATTCTTGGTTATAGGCCAATCTCATTTATAACTCGTAACCTTATGTCTCCCATATTCTGTCAACCCAATATATTTTAATTCAAACTCATACTCCAACTAATCCATTATTTGTATAACCCTAAGATAACAATCAATTCACCATGTATTACTTCCCTACCAATATCTATCAACAATAATCTTTTCACATCTTCTCTATTTATTATCTTTAATCCTCTCACCCATTACACCATTTATTATGTTTTATCCCTCCTTGCATAAATATAACTACTCAATGCATAGTTTTACCTATAACCAAGGGCCTTTTGTGACTCGCCTATGAAAAGTCAATGTTTAACCGCCGAGGGTCATCTCGGATTTTACTCAGACCTGCCGAGATTATTTCTCGGATTTTGCTCAGATACCGCCGAGGGTCATCTCGGATTTTACTCAGATCTACTTATATTTTACTCAGACCTACTCAGATTTTGCTCAGACGCCGCCGAGGGTCATCTCGGATTTTACTCAGACCTACTCAGATTTTGCTTAGACCTACCGAGATTTTTTCTTGGATTTGCTCAGATGTCGCCGAGGGTCATCTCAGATTTTACTCAGACCTACTCAGATTTTGCTCAGACCCGCCAAGATTCATCTTGGATTTGCTCAGATACCGCCGAGGGTCATCTCGGAATTTACTCAGACTTACTCAGATTTTACTCAGATCTACTTATATTTTACTCAAACATACTCAGATTTTGCTCAGACGTCGTCGAGGGTCATCTCAGATTTTACTCAGACCTACTCAGATTTTGCTCAGACCTACCGAGATTTTTTCTCGGATTTGCTCAGATGTCGCCGAGGGTCATCTCGGATTTTACTCAGACTTACTCAGATTTTCCTCAGACCTGCCGAGATTATTTCTTCGATTTTGCTCAGATACCGTCGAGGGTCATCTCGAATTTTACTCAGATCTACTTATATTTTACTCAGACCTGCTCAGTTTATTCTTAGATTTTACTCAGTTTTATCTGATTTTTTCTGCAAAAACATGTTGCATGGATTTTATGTTGACCTTACACAGTTTGCTATCCTCTCAGCATGAATGTGCAGAATGGAGATGCGCATTTTCAAAATCATCACTACACAATGGCACACACGTGCACCCACATTGCATTTGCATTAGTCAAGGAGAATTTTTTTCAAAATTCAAGGATCTGATATTTTTTCAAGGAGAGGTTATTCTCAAGGATCTGGACACTTTGACAAATTGCCGAATCAGGCTGCAAAATGGACTGTCACTAACTTTGGCATTCAGATGTCGCACTATCTACCACAATAGATTGAACATCTAGTTTGCTTCCACCCTCTGCCAAAGAGGGGCATATGTAGACACCCCATTATTGTATCTGCCTAATTCGACAATTCGTCACCTGATTTTTGGTGGATTCTCAATGATGAATATAAAAGAACTCGAAGGCTTGTGAGTACTGCTTGATTCCTTCTGTTTCTAGTTTCTTTTCATCCTCCCTACTCGTCACGACTTGACCTAGAAATTTACGCACGCTTAGGATCACTACATCTTACACCCGACTTAGCAAGCACGTACGCATAAGTTCGCTACACAGTTCGATAATTTAGAGACCTCGCTACGCTAGGAAAATATGGATTTGAGATTTAGAAATAAACACACAGGGATTGAAAGAAATCTCACGCAGAAATTCCTAAAAATCTGTAAAAATCATCAAAATGACGAAAATACCCTTCATAAATTTCTGATATCCGAAAAGTCTCAAAAGTATCCCCATTGCACTCAGAACGTGATTTTGAGTCTAACGGGACTCAAATCGATGAAAACAGAGAAATTGGTAAAAATTTGTAAAAAATCATCAAAATAACGAAAATACCCCTCAAAAATTTTTGATGTCCGAAAAGTCTCGAAAGTACCTCCATTGCACTCAGAACGTGATTTCGAGTCTAACGGAACCCAAATCGATGAAAACAGAGAAATTCAAGAAAAATTATCAAAAATTGTAAAAATGACCAAAACGCCCCTTAACATCTAACTCTAACATAGAGACCTTGATCCCTAGGAAAATAAAATTCAAATAAAAAAATTAAATCGAAATAAAATTCAAATTAAAAATTAAAATAAAATCCAAAATCTAAAATTAATTTAAAATCGTAAAATCAAATTAAAATTCAATACCAAAATAAAAATTACATTTTCAAGAAACCGATTAAAATACAAAATCAAAATCAAAATCAAATTGAAAATCAAGTTAAAAATCATTCAACCAATTAAAATGCAAAATTGAATTAAAATTTGAAATCAATCAACCAAATCAACCAATCAAAAATGTAATTAACAAATTAAAATCCATTCGATCACATTTAAATCGAAATCCAATCAACCGACCAATTAAAAATTGAAATCAATTTAAATTTCAAATTAAAATGCAAATTAATCAATCCGTTCAAAATTTAAATTAAAAAATTAAATTCAAATTAAAAAATTAAAACTCAAATTAAAAATCGAATCACCCAACTAATTAAAATGTAAAAACAAAATCGAACGATTAACCAATCAAAAATCAAAATCAAATCAACCAACAACCAAATTATTCAAATTAAATTCTAATCGAAATTCAAAATTTAAAATCAAATACAAATTCAAATGTAATTTAAAACATCAAATTAAATTTCAAATCAAAACATCGACTAAAATAAAAAAAATTTCGAAATCAACTAATTGGAAACAAAATCAATTCATTAACCAATCACAACTCATTGGTGGAGAATTACCGTAGTACGAGCAGCGTAGGAACCACCTCTCTCATTATTAAAAAAAAAAAAAATTAATAAATAACAAAAGGAAAAAATAAATAAATAAAAAAAACACGTTTTTTCCTCTTCTTCCCCAACGCCTTCTTCTCCCCCACGTCTTCAACTCCTCATTCACCATCTTCTCTAGCCATGTTTTGGACCACCCACATAACACCCACTTTCTTCCCCACTCCTTCTCCAACTCTCTTCATGACTCTCCACTCCATAACCTCCCTTCTCCAACTGTTGCCATGCCCCCACGTTGGACAGCAACCATGCTCCATCTCCTCTCACTCATCTATCCGTAACAGCCCACACAGCTCTCTCTCTCTCTCACTCTCTCACACACACACTCTCTCTCTCTCTCACACCCATGTTTCATAGAGAAACCATTATAAAAGAGGGGAAGGAGAACAAAAGAGGGGGAAGACATTTTTTGAGAGGCATCCATTAAAGAAAAAAAATAGCAATAACTCCATTAACGCCCACAACCATTCTCTACACTTCATCTCTTACATCTCAGCCCTTGCATCTTCATCTTCTTCGTATCCTAGCACAACCCTCTCTCATCCACGTTCTCCTCTAATAGGTCTCTTTTTCCCTTTCATCTGCCAGTCCCTTCTCCATCTTCTTCACCTTCACTCCATAGCAGCCATTGCTGCAACCTCATTTGTCAAGCCTCCTCTCTCAACCTTCCTCTATATCTTTCTCACGTTTTAAACCCTTCTTGCTGCCCCACACCCTCTCAGACCTTTCTCCATCTCCTAACCTCCATCTACTTCTCTCAAGGCACCATCACCTCTTGGCCTCATACATGAAACAATAACCCAACCATTTTTTTTTCTTTTTTCTCTTTTCTACCCATTATAATACCTCTCAGATCACCCTTGCTTCTCACAGCAAACGTCAATCGAGTACTCACTGATCTTCAAGTTATACCTGAAGGAAACAATCCGCTATTCTTCGGTAAGCCCTTCTTTATTTATTTTTATTTTATCTTCTCCTTTTATGTAAAAATTGCCCCGTTCACATTGAAGTTTCTCGTTAATTTTGGTGTTATGATTATCATAGACATGGTTATGAGATGATTTTTTTTTACTTTTTTTCTTTTCTTTCTTTTTTCGATACCACGTGATATTTTGAATGAGATGCAATGTTTATGTGTGTTGTTTATCGCCGCATGTCAATAAGATTAAGAAAACAATTTTATGAAATCCTATTTTCTTACTTGCTTATGTACATTGGTAGGATTAGAAATTCTCTTGTGTATTCCTTATGTTTGTTTATCAATAGAATTAAATTTTTTTTTTACTTTATGCGATTTTGAGTTTTTATCGACAAGATTAGATTTTTTTACACTCTTTTATATGTTTCATTTTATTTTTGCATGGAGATAGGTTAGAGGAATATTTTTATGTTTTATTTTGTATGTTGATAGATTAGGTGAATTATTTTTGCCTTTGTTTGTTTATTTTTATTTATTTATTTATTTATTTTGCTCTCGATCGCATTTTTAATACATCCGAATAAATACACCGATTTTTGAGGTAGGCGTGGCGCCATGGCAATCTTTACGATTTCAAAATATTGGTGGATTGATTCGCTCATTTTTTTCGATAAATTGATTGGTTAATTCGCTAATATTAAGTTGGTGGACCGGCTCATTGGGTGTTGATATTTATCGGGTCGATTTATTACGTTATTGGGTTGACTCATTAATGATTATTTATTCAATAAAAATTAATGGTGTACCCGAAAGATAAAAAATAAAAAAATAGATTTTCATAATAAAAATTGCGAGTCGACTCACTGATTTTAGGGATATTGAAAATTTGAATCGATTTTATTTTTAAATTAGGCACGTGGGTTAAATCACATATTTAATACATGTGGAGATTTTAAAAAATAATCAAAGATTATTTTGATTAACAAATTGCGAGTCGACTCGCTGATTTTTGGTACATTGGAAATTTGATTCGATTTTTTTAGAAATTGTGCACGTGGGTTAAATCACATATTTAATACATGTGGCGATTTAAAAAAATAATCAAAGATTATTTTGATTAACCAATTGCGAGTCGACTCGCTGATTTTTGGTACATTGAAAATTTGGTTCGATTTTTTTTGAAATTGTGCATGTGGGTTAAATCACATATTTAACACATTGAAAATTTGACTATTTTGATTAACAAATCGCGAGTCGACTCGCTGATTTTTGGTACATTGGAAATTTGATTTGATTTTTTTTGAAATTGTGCACGTGGTTAACTTACCGATTTAATACACGTGACAAATCAAAATTTGTGAGTTAACCCACTGAATTTAATGCATGTAATGGTTCAAAAATCGAATCTCTTTGATAAAATAGCGTCAATGAGCCAATTCATTAATTTCATGTACGTGACATTGATAATCGATTTTCTATTATTCAAAGTATGATCAAATTGATCCATTAATTTTTGGTGTCATGTATGCCTCATTAAATCATGTAATTATTTTAACCTTAGGATTTTTTTAGTAAATTCGATGCAATTTGATGATGATTGGACCCTAGTTTGACTTTTATGTTTTGAATGTTGACCGTAGGATATTTTTGTATCGCAGTAGAGACTGATCATCTTGATCAGGCGGGTTCGGTGCCTAACAACTTTCGAAATCCGTAACCTGACCCCATACCCATCTCTCTGATCCACGGACTGAAAGCGCCCTCAATCCGCGGGGTGCGCGGATCCGCTTTTGACCCTTGAGGTTTAGGAGTCACCACCTAGTTATTACGGTCTAGGAACCAATTTGACCCTACAATGGATAAAAAGAACTAATCTACTATAGAAATCTGAATCCGGGGATCATGTTACGGGGTTGGAAGGTGTTAGGCACCAACCCCGCCCGGCCAATGCCGGTCTCTACTTATCCCAAATAGATCTACATTGCTAATGATAAAACCTAGATTAAAAAAATAATAAAAAACCTTACCTTCGATCTGCAAAATCACTATTCCCTCAGATCTGAAAAACAGTTCTTTGTACCATACTCCTTGCTTCGTTTTGTCTCCGGATCTGATTTCTGATCTCCGAGGCAAGGTGTCTCCTTCTTGGATCTGAATGTTTTGAATTTGTGGTGGATTTTTGAGATGTTTTTGGGAGGTTTTTGGGTGTTTATTAGGCTAAAATAGGAGTAGGGGTGTTAGGGAAGGAGTTGGGGCTCCAAAATTAGGGTTTTGGAGGGGTTCTGGAGGCTTATTCACCTACTTTTTCTAGGGTTTTTTCTTTGATACGAAAATAGGGTGTGGAGGCTCCTATTTATAAAGTTTTTAGAAGCATTTAGGGTTTGATTAGGGTTTCTTTTAGGGTTTCAATTAGGGTTTTGACTTAGTCTTTAGGGTTTTAGGGTTTTGACTTTAGTCTTATGAGATTGACTTGATTAGTTTTAGATTAGGGTTTGGATTTAGGGTTTTGACCTTAGTCTTATGAGATTGACTTGATTAGTTTAGATTAGGGTTTTGATTTAGGGTTTTGACCTTAGTCTTATGAGATTGACTCGATTAGTACCTTGACTTCAGTCTTGCTTGATTGACTTTAATTTTGACTTCAGTTTCACTTGATTGATTTTAATACCTTGACTTCAGTCTTTCTTGATTTACTTTTAATTTTTGGAGAACCCCCTTCTATTATATCTTTAATTCTTTGGACCCCCAAATGGAGGGGTCCTTAAAGAAATATCCCACGAACCCTCAAAATTTTGCCTGAGAGTCCAATTAATCGATTTTTTAGGTTCAACTTTTTAAATTAATTTCATTGATGTTTCACTTTAATTATTTAATATTTTATTTATTAATTTCAAAATTTTTAATTATGAAAATGGTGAAATTACTGTTTTGCCCTCGGAGAGGATTTTTTACGTTTTAAGTCGTTTTTCAATGTTCCAGGATGTTTTGGAATCAATTTTTCGTAAGGAATTCAATGGGAATGTTGGTTTTTGTCATTTATGAAGTTTTTTGTATGAAATGATCGTGAACTTTATGAGGGGTATTTTCGTAATTTTGTGAAAATTGGCGAAGTGGTTTACTTGGTTTCGATTTGTTGTTTTATGTGTTTGAACGGATTTTCCTAAGCGTAATGTAGGCTCTAAGGTTGTTTTGAGGTTAGGGGTATTTTGGTAATTTAATCATTTTTAGTGATTTTTATCGTGAAGCTTCTTTTTGATTTGCAAGATGATGATTTCTATGTTTCTGGGGTCGTATTTTCCTAGCGTAGCGTGGTTTCTAAGTTTTGTCAGTTCGAGATACCTCATCCGGATTTCTGAAACATATCTGGTAACAAAATAAAGCATTGGAATAGACATCCATCATTGGGAACCTTTGCGATCGGGTCGACGACTTGATTAATCAGGCGGATGCAAAAATGGGGTGTCTACAGATGCCCCTCTTTGGCAGAGGGTTGAAGCAAACTAGATAACAAATCTATCTTGGTAGATTAGTGCGATATCCGAATGCCAAAGCTAGTGACAGTTCATTTTGCAGCCTGATTTAACAATTCGTCGGGGTATTCGGATCATTGAGCATGAAATTCTCACCGAACTAGAAAAATGTCAGGTCCTTGAGCGCGAGCTCTCACTGGCAGTGTCAGATCCTTGAATTTTAAAAATTCTCCTTGACTGATATAACAACTGTGCAAGTGTGTGGGCTCAAAATCTGAGATAGATTTCAAAGAGTTTGAGTTGGAAATGAGTCAAAATGAAGTAGCGTAAACTGAGCATAAATCCAAGAAAACCCTTGGCGGCAACCGAGCAAGGTCCAAGATAACCCTTGGCGGCAACTGAGCAAGATCCAAGATAACCCTTGGCGGAAACTGAGCAAAGTCCAAGATAACCCTTGGCGGCATCTGAGCAAAATCCAAGATAACCCTTGGCGGCATCTGAGCAAAATCCAAGATAACCCTTGGCGGAGACTGAGCAAAATCCAAGATAACCCTTGGCGGCATCTGAGCAAAATCCAAGATAACCCTTGGCGGCATCTGAGCAAAATTCAAGATAACCCTTGGCGAAAACTGAGCAAAATCCAAGATAACCCTTGGCGGAGACTGAGTAAAATCCAAGATAACCCTTGGCGGAGACTGAGCAAAATCCAAGATAACCCTTGGCGGACACTGAGCAAAATCCAAGATAACCCTTGGCTGAAACTGAGCAAAATCCAAGATAACCCTTGGCGGAAACTGAGCAAAATCCAAGATAACCCTTGGCGGCATCTAAGCAAAATCCAAGATAACCCTTGGCGGCATCTGAGCAAAATCCAAGATAACCCTTGGCGGAAACTGAGCAAAATCCAAGATAACCCTTGGCGGACACTGACCAAAATCCAAGATAACCCTTGGCGGAAACTGAGCAAAATCCAAGATAACCCTTGGCGGAGACTGAGCAAAATCCAAGATAACCCTTGGCGGCATCTGAGCAAAATCCAAGATAACCCTTGGCGGAAACTGAGCAAAATCCAAGATAACCCTTGGCGGCATCTGAGCAAAATCCAAGATAACCCTTGGCGGAAACTGAGCAAAATCCAAGATAACCCTTGGCGGCAACTGAGCAAAATCCAAGATAACCCTTGGCGGAAACTGAGCAAAATCCAAGATAACCCTTGGCGGACACTGAGCAAAATCCAAGATAACCCTTGGCGGAAACTGAGCAAAATCCAAGATAACCCTTGGCGGCAACTGAGCAAAATCCAAGATAACCCTTGGCGGAAACTGAGCAAAATCCAAGTTAACCCTTGGCGGCATCTGAGCAAAATCCAAGATAACCCTTGGCGGAGACTGAGCAAAATCCAAGATAACCCTTGGCGGCATCTGAGCAAAATCTAAGATAACCCATGGCGGCAACTGAGCAAAATCCAAGATAACCCTTGGCGGAGACTGAGCAAAATCCAAGATAACCCTTGGCGGCATCTGAGCAAAATCCAAGATAACCCTTAGCGGAGACTGAGCAAAATCCAAGATAACCCTTGGCGGCAACTGAGCAAAATCCAAGATAACCCTTGGCGGCATCTGAGCAAAATCCAAGATAACCCTTGGTAGAGACTGACTGAGTAAAACTGAGAACAAAGAAATAAATCTGGGAGAGAAACGATTGAAAATGAGTCTGGAGAAGAGTGGTTGAATCTGGGCATGAATAGATTTGGGACAGAATGGATATCCTATAACTTATGTGAGATTCAGAATGCATTTGTTTGAACCTCAAGGTTTTATCAAAAAATTTTTGTAAATTTAAAACCTGAGTTTGAACCTTAAGAGTTTTTTGAAAAACTACTATCAAGAGGGTAACCTTAGGTTTGGAGTTCTCATTTTAGGATTAACATTGCTTAAAAACAAAATGTCCCTAGTTTGACAATAAACATGGCATTGAAAATAATTGAACACATCATTAAAAAATGCCCCTAGTATAAAGGGGGGAAATTACATATCTAGAGGAGAAAGAAAAAATGCCCCTTGTATGAAGGTTTGAAATATTTGATTACCACAAGCGCAATAAAGATCCAACTTTTAATTTTATTAAAGATTTTGAGTCAGGCTCAAGAGAACAAAATATTTCCTTTTGAGACTCATCATAGAATTCACCATTCACTCCATTGGTTCACTTGGGGAAGTAAGAATTTTCAGATCGATCGTAGACAAGATACTTGTGGCTTCTGAATCTATGCCTGGTTTAAGCTGTGTATTGAACTTGATTATTCGGATTTCTGATGTTTCAGCTCGAACTACTCTTAGTTTGGGGATTTTCTTCTGTTTTTTTTTTATTGCTCTAACTTTTGCCTAGATCGTCTTTCCAGGTTTTCAATCTATCAAGCTTGCTCTAACTTTTGCCTAGATTGCCTTTTCAGGTTTTCAATCTAGCGAGCTTTTTTCTTTTTTTTTTCTTGGCTCTGATTGTTGTCAAAGTTGTCCTTTCAGATTTTCAACTTTGCGAGCTTGCCTTAATTTTTGCCTAAGTCGCCCTTTTCGGGTTTTCAACTTAGCAGGCTTCATCATCATTTTTTTTATCTTTTTTCTTTTCCTCTGACCTTCTAGAATTACTGTCTGATCATGTTCTACTACCCTTCTTAACCTTTTCACACGGTACTTAGGAGGACTTTTATAGGTAGGCTTGGGACTAGGCGTAAAATGAAAGGGATTTTGAGGCTCAAAAACCCAAATGCCCCTTGTGTGGCATTTCATTTAAACTTTTTCTTGAATTTTCTTCCCCATTCTTTTGAATTTTTTTCTTTTTAGATTTTTTCTTCATCGGGGAATCTATTTTTCTATTTTGGTGTGGTCGGGCCTGAAGTAACTTCTCAGGTTGCCTACGTACCCCAAATTTTTGGGATCAGACCAAAACGTAGTTCCGATCTTCCCTCCCCTAGGTTAGGTGATCGGGCTAAGAAAGAAAAAGGCATCATTTTTTTAAAAAAAGGCTGCAAAGGGCTGAGAAAGGAGATAATGAACTAGGTAGCGGGAAAATTGATTCGGTCAAAGATGGCCTCCTTAAATGTAGTACCATTTGATTTGGTCAAGGTTGGTTGACTCTGGTAGTTCACTTCCATCATGATCTTGAAGTCTGACGACTTTTCCAGACAGTATTTCCTTAATGAATGAATTTCTCCAATTGGGTTTAGACTTTCTCCTATAGTCGAAGAGGAGTGTTCAATTTTCTTTGAAGTCTGATAGTTAAATCCTTGACTTGTAAATGATGAGCTTTGACCTTTTTGTCAAATGCACGGGTGACTCTTCTTAGATAAGCTTGCACATGGTACAGGGCTTTAACTCATTTTCTTCGATCAAGTTTAATTCTTCATACTGCTATCGAACCCAATCTGTTTCTAACAAATGATTTTCCAACAAGACCCTGAGAGACGAAATTTTCATTTCAACTGGCAAGATTACTTCCATGCCATACACTAAGGAGTAGGGAGTAGCTCCAGTAAAGGATCGAATTGAAGTTTGATATGTCCATAGCGTGAATAATAATTTTTCTGACCAATCTCGATGTGATTGACATATTTTCCTGATGATAGTCTTGAGACTCTTAATAACTGCTTCAACCGTTCCATTGATCTAAGGATGGTAGGGGGATGATTTGTGCTTCCGGATCTTCAACTTTAAACATAGAGTAATGATTTATGCTTTGAAGTACGACCCATTATCAGAGATCAGTTCAAAAGGTACCCCTATATCGACTGATAATATGTGATTTGAAACTCAAGATGTAGTAAGGATAGTGCTGATACATTTTATAACATCTTCTTTGATTCCATCGATATAGACGAGTATCTATTCCGTGTTGAACAACACCCAAGCTTGTACCTAACATACCCTCATATGATCACACGAACAAGTCTTTTGAAATTTCTGAGTAAATTCATTATCTCCTCGTGTTCCTTTAGGGATAAGATGATTTCTATTTGAATCTCTTTAGGAATTATTTTTTTTTTCCTTTCTCGATTAAAGGTTGAGCCCGACTCTTATCTTCTTGTTCAGAAACGAAATCTATCAAATTATTAGTTAATTCGTTAATGCGCTCGAGGTATTCAAAAATTTCCTTTATCCGATTAATTTCAGATGGGACAACAGACACCTCTATAGACTCGATGAACTTGACTCAATAAGAAAGAGTAGGCTCAATCTAAGGAAGACATGACCTTGCTAGAAAAAAGGACTCGAGCTAACCCAAATGACATATGAAAACTCAAGACTACCCAAAACGAACTTGATGAGAACTGAGACATTGCTTACAACCGGTAGGATTGAAGCACTATGATTTTCAAAGAACAACTGGATGATGTTGATAAATTTTGAGGTCATTTCTGACTATTGACTTGATATTGACGTTTACTCTAACTGATCGGATTTACAACCCTAGCTAGACGATAGACGATTGAGCTTAGATACAATGATAACCCTTAAAACCTCTTTGAAGGTGAATTTAACCAATTTCAGTGTCACCCCCTTGATAACATTTTAAATGAACCCTGAGATTTTATTGAATTTTGTGCACCAATCCATTAAAAAATTCATCCATTCAATGATTATTCAGAAAAAAATAATTATGTTGCACTCTTCAAAAATATTGGAAAATAATGTTTTTATTTCACAAATCTGATTATTTTTTTGCAACATTTTTTGGTAGTTTTCCAAGGTCCATAAAAACTTTTCATGCAAAAATAGATCTTTTGCAAATTATTTTTCCTTCTTTTTCTTTTCTTTTGGAAAACATTTTCTTTTGAAAAATATTTTTTTTCTGAAAAATAGTTTTTTATTTGGAAAGTATCTTCTCTTGGAAAATCTTGTTTTTATGGAAAATATCTAGTGGAAAACGTTTTTTCTTAGAAAACATTTTTTAGAGAATAACACTTTTTTTGGAAAACACTTCTTTTGGAAAATATTTTTTTCTGGAAAATACTTTCCCTTTATAAACTATTTTTCTTCTTTGAAAATTTGATTTCTATTTCGATTTAAATGGCTCGGTCCATCAGGATTGTTGGATCGAGTTGGGCTGGGTCATTTGTAAGAGATGGATTTTTTATTGGCTCGGTGCATCCATTTTGATTTTCAAAAATAACATTTTTTATCCTTGAGGACAATCATACACTCTGATTTCATCATTTACATACATCCATTTCATCATTCACATACATTCTGATCTCATCACAAAGTCTCATAAGATTCCATTCAATGAACAATCCGGGAACACCCACGATAAGTTCGAGTCGTGACCTACTGGAAAGGTTTCTAGACTCTAAGCTTACTATGTGCAATGCATTTTTATCTGGCCACCCATGCCCAAACACACCTATATACCTTTCGATACGTGGTGACTTGGTTTGATATACCGTATAGGTGATAATCTAAAACCTCAATTCACTTCTCTGAAGCCAAAAACAGCTAGTTTGATCTCCAGTTGAGAGGTGGCGCACAATGCTGAGCAAGGGCCCACTTAAATACCTCTTGTCTAGAATAGACGTAGTCTATCCACCTCGTACAGTAGGGTACAGCGGGGCAAGATCTGCTTAGGCACCGGTTTTGACCAAAAAGTGCAATTGATATACTTAGATTATCTTTTATACCTACGGGTACGAGTCAAGGGTTGTAGCTTTCATAAATGGTTTGGCATCCCACGAGGGGACCGACCACGTACTAGTACTACGTTGGCAATCGGGACATGTGACTGTGTGGCTCACAATAGGTCAAAGGCTCAGGTCGCTCCAGCCTGGGTGCATCAATATACCTCTCAGAATCACCTGATCAGATGGTATTGATGCCCCCAGTTTGATATACCCTAAGGTACGTGACTGGAGTTGTGGTTTTCATGAATGACGTCGCATCTCCGAAGAGACCGGGCCACGCACTAGTGCCACGTTGGCTATATGGGACGTGCAAGCGTGCAAAGCAGTAAACGTGCTAGTGGTGTGTGCAAAGCAGGGTGGGGTGTGCCCGGGGCCCTTTTTTAAACAAATGGGCCCATAGGCCTGATCATACTATCACAATATGGATATTAGAAAAAATACGATCATAAAGCATAGATATCCATAACATCAAGATCAAAAATAAGGCATGCACATCAAAATATATATCAATTAAGATCATGATATATCAGATAGGTAATCGATCAAAGCAGTGCAAAAGAGAATAAAGATGATCAATCAATCAGGATTGTACTAAAAAAGAATATCAATCATCGAAAGCATCAAGATAAAGATTTAGGCATGCTCATCGAAATATATATCAATCAGGATCATGACATATCACAAGAAAAAATCCCCCTTTTTTTTTAAATTGAAAAATAATTTAATTTGACCAACACAAAGAGATTTCAAAATTTACTAAGGATCACTAGGCCAACGTGGTCATTTCATCGGTAATCCAATACCATAGCTTTCTAGACTTTAATGGAAAAACTCGGATCCAAAGGTGAAATTCATACATTTAAAAAAAAAACTTTGATCCAATGTTTTGAAAATGAGTGGCTATGAAATCAAATTTTAAATCAAAATTCAAAATAAAAATTAACTTTGGAAATTTAAAAAAAAAATTTTAGAATTTCATCTGCCACAAGCACATGGCATTGGATCACTTTTGGATGCCACGTGGCGAGGTCAATGACCTCTAGTAAGATTTGAGATCTTACTAACTAGTGAGGAAAGCACACATTTTTTTATTATTATAAAGAAATGTGTTGCTGCCAGCACAGCACTCACACACAAAGAACATGCACGACCTCATCTTATTATTTTTATTTGCTTGCTGCTAACCAAGATATCTACAAATTTGAATCTAAATTTATGTTACCTCCTCTCGCATCTTGGTTATCTAAATGAGACCTGTGTAGGGAGTATGTGATGAATAAGATGGTACACCTTGTCCCGCATCCAGGTTGCCAAATGGGTTAGTCGGATCTTGGCCAACCATCATTTGCTGCTGTTGTTGTTGATACTGCTGCTGCATCAACGTTTGCTGATGCTGGGCCATGGCTGCCATTTGTACATTGGTGGGCGGTGCAATATCATTGGATGCATAAAATGGGTCTTGTGAATATTGTGCAGCTTCAAAGGGGTTAGGGGCCACCTGCCCCACGTAGTATGTCCCATTCTGGTTCACTCTTCTCACCATTGCGTCGTCATAGAGACTATCCAGTGTTAGTTGTCCAGCCCACCAGCCAATTTGCTTTCTGCTGCAGTAGTTCCATTAGAGCTTAGTGCTGTAACAAGTGCAAGTTCCCATCCAGTGGTTTCACTTGTCAAATTGAGACTATTTGATGGATCTTCAGAAGGTAAAATTGCAACGGCAAGAGCATTTTTCTCATCCAGTTTCGATGCACCCTGACTTAACTCATCTAACTCCAAGAGATCAGTAACAGGTGGGATTATTGGAGCATGACTTTGCTCCCTCTTTGGAGGTTTAGTTGGTGCGATGGATGCCTTTGGAGTTTCTTCAACTTCTTTCTCACTCTTGGGCTCAATTAACAAAACTACATTGGGAGTAACTCCAGTTCTGTGAGTGGCTTCTATGTCATCATTGACCACAGTCCTCTAAAGCATTAATTGTCATGGAACCTCCTTCACATACTCTTCCATGGCAGTTACAAATGATGCAGGGGACTGATTAATTCTGATAAACTTCAGTTCCAATCCAAGCTCAAGTCTCTTGCAGATTTCATAGAATTCAAATAACCTTTCTACCTGATTCCCAACCTTTCTATAAACTTCGAGGGCTCTAACAACATCATGCTGCTGCATCTCAAAGAACTTATCGACCAGATTGAGAGTACCATCATTAATTGTTGCATAAAGCCTAATGCTTTCACTTGCAACAATTGAAAGCGCATACTTGATCACATTATTATATATAGCTGCCCCTTCTGGCTGGCAAGCGAGAAGACTGGAAAGAAGCTATTGCAAAGCAGGTAACTGCTCAAGCAAATCTGGGGTGTCAAGCTCCCTAGTTCTTGAATGATCTGCCTCAACATCGTATTTCAGTATGAGGAAACATTCTAACCTCTTCTCTACATATAGAGCATACTTACGAACCCAAACAGAATAATCTCATGCATTTGAACTGGAGTCTTTGAAGTGAGATAAGTTCAACATATGACCTCTGCTCATGCCATAATTAATAAGCTCTTTACGAAGTGTTGGATCAACTTCCCTCAATGCACAGTGTATCACAATCAGAGTTCCCAAGGCAACTACCCAATTGTGTGTTTTTGCAAGACGTCATGTGTTCAACATTGTTAGTGGCCTTCACAATCGGAACATCTTGTAATCACTATTCAGTTTTGCCAGCCCAACCTTTGTGGAGTCCTACAAAGCTCCAAGAGTTCTTCTTAAGCTCTGCTGCGTACTACCCGCCATTCTAAGATAACATGTTCTTCCGAATTTAAATACGGTAAATTTGGTCAAACGGAGAAGGAGAACCGAAGAAGTTTTCTTGGGATAAAAAAACGCAGCCTAAGAAAGAAACCTTCGTTCTTCGAGAAGAAAGAGTGAAAAATGTCTCTTTTTCGGCTGCCCCTTTTTTTTTTTAACTCACAAGCATCCAAAATCTCCACTTCGAAACGCAACCATTCTACAATTTGGTCGAATAAACCAAATAACAACAGGGAGTGGATCGATCATCAACGTTCAAACCTCCCCAAGGTATGAACATGGGCATATCCGAAACATCTTTAAGCTCGATCTCTCAACCAACAGTCGCTCAAATCTCTGCGTTTTAATAATCTAAACCGCCAAAATCTGAATTTCTCTTCGACCTTAACCCATAGTTGTTCAAATCTCTGCGTTTTAATAATCTAAACCGCCAAAATCTGAATTTCTCTTCGACAGTGAGAAGAGAGGTCGATTTCTCTCTTCGAGATCAAATAATTTGAGTTGATTTCGAAAGGATTTACATCCAAAGAAATCAACAACTTCAATTAAAAGCTGACCGGGCGGAGGTTTCAGCCGATCGAACCAAGAGACCGGTTCGGTCTCTTGTTGAAGAAGACGACATTAACAAGAAATTCAGATTAAAAACTGACCGGGTTCGACGAGTAAAAACTGTATTTTATTCAGGACACACCACCCCAAACTGCACTTACTGTTAACAGAAGCTTTAAACGAAATTTTTTTTTTCTTTTTTTTTTAATAAAACTATTTTTTTATTTCCTTCTTGCTGTCAATGGACAGCACTACTTTCTTAAAAAAAAGAAGAAAAAAAAATCATTTTAATTAAAAAGAAACTACTTACACACTTTTTTTTTTCTTTAAATTTTTTTTATTTTTAAAAGAACTAAGAAAATAAAATGCTGTCCAATGATCAATCACATACACCCTAAAAAAAAAATAAAATAAAATAAAATAAAAAGAAAAAGAAAATCTACACACGTAAAAAAATCAAGCGTCATGATCCACCAATTATCATACTATCTTCAATAAAACCAATCATTCCGAAACCTTTCATTATTTAGGATCACATTAGATGACCCTTGATTAACTCACATGAATAGTATGTCGAAGCCAAATATCAAAACACATGTTCAATAATTGAGAAAAAAAATAAAAAACAAATATGCAAATAATGAATAAACAAATAAACAAAGAATAAGTAATAATAAAAAATCTAGGTTATTTTGGCAATGCTCCCATACTTGGGGTTTTCCAAATTTGATCCTCAAATTTGGTTCGATTTTTTTTGAAATTGTGCATGTGGGTTAAATCACATATTTAACACATTGAAAATTTGACTATTTTGATTAACAAATCGCGAGTCGACTCGCTGATTTTTGGTACGTTGGAAATTTGATTTGATTTTTTTTGAAATTGTGCACGTGGTTAACTTACCGATTTAATACACGTGACAAATCAAAATTTGTGAGTTAACCCACTGAATTTAATGCACGTAATGGTTCAAAAATCGAATCTCTTTGATAAAATAGCGTCCATGAGCCAATTCATTAATTTCATGTACGTGACATTGATAATCGATTTTCTATTATTCAAAGTATGATCAAATTGATCCATTAATTTTTGGTGTCATGTATGCCTCATTAAATCATGTAATTATTTTAACCTTAGGATTTTTTTAGTAAATTCGATGCAATTTGATGATGATTGGACCCTAGTTTGACTTTTATTTTTTGAATGTTGACCGTAGGATATTTTTGTGTCGCAGTAGAGACTGATCATCTTGATCAGGCGGGTTCGGTGCCTAACAACTTTCGAAATCCGTAACCTGACCCCATACCCATCTCTCTGATCCACGGACTGAAAGCGCCCTCAATCCGCGGGGTGCGCGGATCCGCTTTTGACCCTTGAGGTTTAGGAGTCGCCACCTAGTTATTACGGTCTAGGAACCAATTTGACCCTACAATGGATAAAAAGAACTAATCTACTATAGAAATTTGAATCCGGGGATCATGTTACGGGGTTGGAAGGTGTTAGGCACCAACCCCGCCCGGCCAATGCCGGTCTCTACTTATCCCAAATAGATCTACATTGCTAATGATAAAACCTAGATTAAAAAAATAATAAAAAACCTTACCTTCGATCTGCAAAATCACTATTCCCTCAGATCTGAAAAACAGTTCTTTGTACCATACTCCTTGCTTCGTTTTGTCTCCGGATCTGATTTCTGATCTCCGAGGCAAGGTGTCTCCTTCTTGGATCTGAATGTTTTGAATTTGTGGTGGATTTTTGAGATGTTTTTGGGAGGTTTTTGGGTATTTTTTAGGCTAAAATAGGAGTAGGGGTGTTAGGGAAAGAGTTGGGACTCCAAAATTAGGGTTTTGGAGGGGTTCTGGAGGCTTCTGCACCTACTTTTTCTAGGGTTTTTTCTTTGATACGAAAATAGGGTGTGGAGGCTCCTATTTATAAAGTTTTTAGAAGCATTTAGGGTTTGATTAGGGTTTCTTTTAGGGTTTCAATTAGGGTTTTGACTTAGTCTTTAGGGTTTTAGGGTTTTGACTTTAGTCTTATGAGATTGACTTGATTAGTTTTAGATTAGGGTTTGGATTTAGGGTTTTGACCTTAGTCTTATGAGATTGACTTGATTAGTTTAGATTAGGGTTTTGATTTAGGGTTTTGACCTTAGTCTTATGAGATTGACTCGATTAGTACCTTGACTTCAGTCTTGCTTGATTGACTTTAATTTTGACTTCAGTTTCACTTGATTGACTTTAATACCTTGACTTCAGTCTTTCTTGATTTACTTTTAATTTTTGGAGAACCCCCTTCTATTATATCTTTAATTCTTTGGACCCCCAAATGGAGGGGTCCTTAAAGAAATATCCCACGAACCCTCAACAATTTTGCCTGAGAGTCCAATTAATCGATTTTTTAGGTTCAACTTTTTAAATTAATTTCATTGATGTTTCACTTTAATTATTTAATATTTTATTTATTAATTTCAAAATTTTTAATTATGAAAATGGTGAAATTACTGTTTTGCCCTCGGAGAGGATTTTTTACGTTTTAAGTCGTTTTTCAATGTTCCAGGATGTTTTGGAATCAGTTTTTTGTAAGGAATTCAATGGGAATGTTGGTTTTTGTCATTTATGAAGTTTTTTGTATGAAATGATCGTGAACTTTATGAGGGGTATTTTCGTAATTTTGTGAAAATTGGCGAAGTGGTTTACTTGGTTTCGATTTGTTGTTTTATGTGTTTGAACGGATTTTCCTAAGCGTAATGTAGGCTCTAAGGTTGTTTTGAGGTTAGGGGTATTTTGGTAATTTAATCATTTTAGTGATTTTTATCGTGAAGCTTCTTTTTGATTTGCAAGATGATGATTTCTATGTTTCTGGGGTCGTATTTTCCTAGCGTAGCGTGGTTTCTAAGTTTTGTCAGTTCGAGATACCTCATCCGGATTTCTGAAACATATCTGGTAACAAAATAAAGCATTGGAATAGACATCCATCATTGGGAAACTTTGCGATCGGGTCGACGACTTGATTAATCAGGCGGATGAAAAAATGGGGTGTCTACACGGACCAACCCATATCCATTTGGAGTTAATTTTGGTTCCTAGACCTAAACTAGGTGGCGACTCCCTATTCTTTTAAAAATCCCCGAGATACATAGATCGAACCCCTAATTCGTTATTTAGCGGACGGCCACGAGGGTCGAGGCGATTTTAGATGGATGTGGGCATAGTTAGGTGGTAGCCGCTACTTTTACGAAGTCATAATCTTTACTTATAGCTCTTTTCGTTTCGATGAGTGAAAATGAGCCACGATCGAAGTCTCGAAGTGAGCACTTGTCTATAAAAGGCATTGATCACGTAACGAGAATGAGAATAATAAATTCCTCTACTAGAAGGCAATCGAGAAAGAAAAAGGTAAAAGAAGAGTTAGAGCCGACATCGATGATAGAAAGATGAAAGGAAAATGATTATCTATCTTTTTAAAGGAGGAGAATCGATTTAAAATGTCGTAAAGCAAGAGCTGCTTCATCTAATAGTTTAATTGTTTGGCCTCCCAAAGTTACACCATCTTCAATCGAAAGGAAAGATACGTGACTCCCTACGTTGATATTCGAGGAAATAGCTCTGGACATGAAAGATATACAAGAAACACATGTTTATCTACTAGTGTAATATACGTAGTAATTGACTAGACTACTGATATAAAGACTAGCGTACGAATTGAACAGCACCTGATGGAACTACAACTAGAAATTAGTCGGAATTAACTAGTTGAGATGGAACTGACAAAGCAGAATGACATTACACTTTACATGGCCCGCTTTGAATCATTTTATCGCTCTCTATCTAAGCTAATAACTAACGTAGGGCTTGACATTTCTTATTTTTATCTACTAGTGTCATTATGGCTTTTCTTTATATTGCCTACTGATACTATGCACTAACTAAGTTGATAAGCCTGAGTTATGAGTTCTCGTCTCTTAGGAAGCAATAGTTCTTGTTCTATTATAGTAGTTGTATGAGCTGTTTAGATGTTCTTTGTCTTATCTGCACTTTAGCCTATATTAACTATTAGCTGTAGTTAGCCTTTTGTAGCTGTTGGAGTAAATAATATGTGTCCCACCTGCCCACACGCATACATGTTAACGATTTTATCTTCTTAGATTTCTCTAGAGTAAGCAGTTGGTAAACTTGAGCCTATATGCTCTGAACCTGCCTGGTTAGTTCCTTTGGTCCTGTTAGCATCATTGGAGTTCAAACTGCTTTCTAACTCAGTGATGGAAAACTCTACAACTCAGTAGTGGAAGAGTTTTATATTATGGATATAATGATCCAGAGGAGATTGGCCTCGAATACATCGGCCTCTTATCTAGATCTGATCTAGGAGGAAAAAAAGTCTAAGGTCGACTAATTTGCCTTTTGGAGGTCTGTAACTCCATCTCTTATCGTTTTACCCTCTAAGCTCTATTCATCGTATCTCTATAATTGGTAGTCTCAATTAGACCTCCTAGCCCTTAGGTAGGGTTATAGTCCTCTAAAAAATCTACAGGCTTCTATAGATCTGTCAGGATAAGCTCGGGCGCATATCATGACAACCTAGTGAACATCATATCTTAGTCTCTGTAATTGATAGAGTACCCTGCACTAATCTCAAAAACTCCTAGTGTTTGATTTCTCGAGCAATCTCAAATATAAATCTATCAAGAAATATCTTCTCGAAGTCTACCCACTCAAACGATCCATCTCCCAATACATTCGTTTCAAAACGTTACTAATGATTGGCATCCTCGTCCAACTAGAATGTAATCACCGTCACCCACTAATCTCTTGGGCACTACATGACACTCAAAATCTCCCAGGTCTTCAAAACCTCCTCATTGACTTCAATCAGATCGAAAAAATCCCAAAATCTCAATAGACGTAATCGTTGGAAATTCTACAACCATATCCTTAGATTTACCTGTCCTTTGGGCTGAAAAATTATCTCATTCTTCAAAGGCATGACCTGTGGAAGTGGTCCCTGAGATGGAATAGTATTTGTCTTTTGTGAAGAAGTCCAACGCTTCCTCATTTCTTGGATTTAATGGTATGTCTAGCAATCGTGGTAAGTCTTGTACCATCTCTCACTTCCGATTGCTAGTCTTGTTTGTTCGGGATGGCACGAATACGTTATCAACTTTATTAAAATCTGGTGGCCTTATTGTCTTCTACATTGATTTGTCTAGCATCTTTCAGAGCCACACATGCTTAATCAATTGACATTGACCCGAACATCGCTCTCCTTTATGTCCCGATTTGTTATACTCATAACATATCACAACTTTTCTTTCGATGGGTTTAGTAGTATATGTTGTTTTTTCTTATAAAATTCTTCCATCCATTGAGTTGGTATGTCTATAATATCACTCCTCACTTATTGCTATTTTTCCTATAAATTTGCTAGTTTCGTAATTGTTTGTCGCTTGTTAGAAACTAATTACCTTCCTTCCATTTGGCTTCGAGTTGGTGGTGGTTGTATTATTCATATTTCCTCTCCGAACTTGACATGAGATTCATCAATATGTCCTATGAATGATATTAGTTGTGTTATCGAGTCAGTGGTCTGATTCAGAATATGTCTCGTCCACTCATCTCACTTGTTTTTAATAGTAACAAGGTACTTATTAGAATAAGGTCAAAATCACTGTTACGTAACTATGAATTGCTACCGTAACCTGGAACTTAGTAATGGACTCCATTTCCATTACTAACAGAACAAACCTAGAATCCTATCCTAGGCTTAGTAGGCTTTATACACATCTAAATACGGAAGAACTCATAATTCTAATACGAAATTACTAATGAGCTCGGATACCGAATTCCTAGTGATACTCTATGATTATCGCTCTAATATCTGTGGTATCAGCCAATTCTCCAAAACGCAACAGATTTGTATCCCATACGGATCTAATATTATACTCTAATATCATTTGTGGCACCCCGCCAAATGTTAACACAAATCCCCATGTTAGATCTTGAGGTACTAGGTGGCACTTCAAAATTTTGACATGGTCTCATCTATTTATGTTAGCATTCCAAGGTATTCAATCTGCACCTGATAAACGACATACAATCCTGCATATAAACAAACAAAATATAATACTAGCGGAAGCCTATATACGTCTAATAATGTACGAAAGATCAGAGTGTGGAAGAAGAAATTTATACACAGGATTATATAGAAATTCCTCACTTTAACAAAATTCCTAATACTCAATACTAAATCTAAAGTACCTCTAGACGAACTAACACCACTAGGAGATATAGCCTCAGTACTCATCAGGTAACAAACTTTAGTCGTCTATCTGACCCCCCAGGTGATTCTTACTCGTTTTCTACACTTGTTTTGCTAAGCTTCGGATCTGAAATTAAAAATAGAGAAAGAAATGATGAGTAACAATAGTTATCTAGTAAGGAAGAAACAATTTCTGCCAATAATCTCTCATAACATGAACGAATAAACATATTGAATCATTTTAAAATATGCAAAGTTGTACAGAAGAAACTACGATTAACTGGTACATATAGCTAAGGATGAGCAACTAAACATTTTAAAACTCACATTACATCGATCATCATTACTTACTATAACATTCTCTTTTTATAAAAATCTAGTTGATCAAATGGAAACATTAAACATAAATTTCATTTTATATATCAAAATAAGACAACAGATACATAATACACAATGGTGGCGTACTAGAATTAAAGTGTTGGGATTCATGACTGGATCGCTCCCAGTCGGGACATGATGTGTCATAATAAAGTAGTAGTTCCTGATTTTGTGGCTGATCGCTATTCACCACACTTGTGGGACCATTTATCCGGCTCAGGTTGACTGTTTGACGTTATCTTAAGCATTGGGTCTCTTTTCGATGTGTCAGAATGTTCGACTACTATAGATTTAGTGATTATTGACTAATCATCTTTGTCTATGCCTATTAGGCGTGCATGTGATTCTCAAATATACAAATCATTCATATACGACCACCTTTACATTACAAGTTCACTAGTAAAGATAGAGAGGAATAACCCGGATTCTAGTTGTGACTCCACTCTCATACGCGTCCCATACCACGTATAAGTTTGGTGATCCCTATCATACATCCTAGGATAGTACACTACTCCGGATGATATGACACACTATCCCTTCAAGCATTCACATACTCTTTAACAGCTCACAAAATAGCTACATATATATATAAAATTTTTATTTGAAAATAAAAGAGAAATTAACAATATAATGTTGAGAATGGATATCCAGTTTTCTACCATACAACTATGGCCAACTGACTTAAAATAAATAGCGGAACAGAAATGTAAACAGCGCCTCGCGCTAACAGAAAGTAAATAAACATGCCACCAGTAACATTATCCCTAGATATCCGTTCACTAACTTACACAACAATGTAAAATGCAGACATCATCCCTCGGGTGTGACTCTGACATTTTACCGTTTCATACTTTTTTTTTCTTTTTTTTGATTTTTATCGTTTTCAATCTTTCAAACAAAATATCTACTTTCTGATATTCATCAACTCAATATGAGTTCATTGAATATTAAATCATTTATCAAATATTAAAATTCATATTTTTTTCAATTAACTTGAAAAATTATAAAACTTTTATCAACATGGTGTCCAAGCAGTGCACAGAACCTAACTGGCCAACATAAAACCCGGTGAAATATCTTACCCACGTATACTTTGTTATAAAATACAATAAAACATATCAAATATGCAAGTTCTGGCGTGA